>NC_059222.1:26888344-27192511 GCF_020615455.1 Coregonus clupeaformis
ATGATTAGAGGCCCCGGGGCCCTCAGGAAGTGATAAGAGAGTGGTTCAGCCTCAGGCAGGAGGAACGGATAGAAGGGGGCTCCTACAATCATTATTGTTAAATACAGGGACAGGACAGGGAGGGGGTTATTAAAAAGGTTATTATCAAAAAATGTCAAATGAAAAAAGAGAGGGAGGAAGAGAGAGAGCATTTAGCATATAGCAGCATCACACACACTTTGCAGAGTAAAGGAAGTGTGCACAGTCAAGCTCTCAGGGGAAAGAGACCAGCATTCTGTGTACACACACACTGACTGCTTTTTTGAAGTCTTGTTTGGCAATTTATATGATGTCCTCTATTGCCTGTACTGTTTTTTTGTATGAACCACTCCACACAAGAAGTTCCTGAAAAATGTTTACATTTTTAATTGTTTTTATTTGAACCTCCATCTTTCCCTGGCCACATACAGTAACCACCATTATGACAACACCTGCATGGATCTAGTGCATCACAAGGAAATCAATTGGGTTTGCCGTGGAAACCATTAATGGCATTCTACATCTCAACATTCTAAAGACAGATCATCGGGAGGGCCGGATCCAGTTCTAAGAAACGGCCGCCCTACTGGGCTTTCACGAACTACAGTGTCTAGGGTTTACCGATAATGGTGCGACAAACAAAAAACATCCAGTCGGCAGCAGTCCTGTGGGCGAAAACAGCTCGTTGATGAGAGGTCGAAGGAGAATGACAAGAATCATTCAAGCTAACAGGCAGGCCACAAACAGACAAATAACGGTGCAGTACAACAGTGGCGTGCAGAACGGCATCTCAGAACGCACAACTCGATCCTTGTCACGGATGGGCTATTGCAGTAGATGACCACACCGGGTTCCACTCCTATCAGCTAAAAACAAGAAGAAGTGGCTTCAGTGGGCACACGATTACCAACACTGGACAATTGAGGAGTGGAACATGAAATCGCCTGGAACATGACAGCGAGTTCAGTTTACTTGAGAGGCCTGTGCAGTCCCCAGACCTCAACCCAATAGAGCATCTTTGCGATGAGATGGAACGGGCTATTCGCAGCATGAATGATATCTGCTGGTTCCTCTGGGCAAGACCAGGATCATGGAGCCTCAGTGGCCAGGTATGATGCCCTGAGCCGGGCTGAGCTGGAACAGGCAGTAGCCCAGGCTATGGCCCCTTTGGGCCTGGAGGTCCTGGAGGTCATAGAGGTCCTGGAGGTCGTACTTGAGACCACCAGGGGGCCTGACTGCGTCCTTGTTGTCCCTGTGGTGGTGCCAAGGAATGGGGAGTCAGCCACAGCAGCAACTCAACCAGGCAGTCCTCAGCCAGAGGTCTCACCAGAGGAGAACACCTCAATGGTTCCAAGAGTCACCCACTAGTCACCCAGGAGACTTTTAGCCAGAGGGCTAGCTCTCCAAGAAGAAGACAAGATTGAAGGACTCTGACCGTTTTCTCGTCCCTACGGTGCCACCATGGGTCCCCAGTAAGAGAATGCCAGTGCGACCCATCAAGCACATCCAGGAAGAAACTCAAAAGGTGTTTTGCTCTATTTTTAATCTGGTAATTTTCTTGCTTTTGTGTTATCTCTCCCATATGTACAAGTGTACTTGGGTGACTTGAAAAGTGCTCAAAATTAAATGTATTATTTTTATTTTTATTATTAGCTCAGTTGGTAGAGCATGGCGCTTGCAACGCCAGGGTTGTGGGTTCGATTCCCACGGGGGGCCAGTATGAAAAAATAAATAATATTATGCACTCACTAACTGTAAGTCGCTCTCGATAAGAGCATCTGCTAAAAATGACTAAAAAAAGTGTGATCAGGGTCACCCGGAAGAGGACACGGCCCTTTGCCCAGGAAGTTCAGAGTCTGAAGGAACCAATCAGAAGAGACAGAGGGTCTGATCATCTACTCAACTGATGTCAACTGATCTCAACTAACCTTTAATTGCATGCTGTTGCATTAGTTTTTTTGCATTAGTTTTTGTTGCATTTGCATGTGTTTGTAATTGAAAATAAAAATGCATTATATCTATCGCATTATCCTCGTGTTCCATATAGGCTTTTTAGTAAGTAGTGATTTATCGTTAATTCAAAATTGGATTTGAATACCGTAGCTAAATACAAATCCATATGACTGACACCAAACACGAGAGTAGAATATCACAATTGAAAAACATCTCTGCTCTTGACTGAGAGGTTCCCAAACCAGAAGGCAATGTTGAATGTAAGAACACTTTCAATCTAGACGTTGACTAGAGGGGTGAACCTACGCCAGGGGTTAGGTACCACCTCTACATACTCCCAAAATAGCCATATTGTACTTACAGACCTCCATGAACACAATACACACACACACACACACACACACACACACACACACACACACCACACACTGTTAACAATAGTCTTCAGTTATTACAAAGTTATACTGTATTTGTTACATCGTCTCGGCTGGTGTAGTATTTCACTGTTTTATTTAGACATTTAAATATTTTTGTGGCATATCTTTGGGACTGCCAATGATCTTTCTGCCCAGTCTCAGATCAACATAGTGTACTGTAGTGTTGTAGTGTACTGTAGTGTACTGTAGTGTACTGTAGTATTATAGTGTACTGTAGCAGTATTCCCTCTCTCAGTCTGACTGCTTGTGAAGGAAATGCTCTTAACCCTACATTGTTATTGGATCTCCCTCAGCTGTGCCAATAGAGTGGGTCAGATAATTAATCAAGGGGTTTGATAAAAGCGGACTCTGACCGGACAGCTCCCTACACACACACACACACACACACACACACACACACACACACACACACACTGGTCAAGCCCAGCCACTCACAGGGCTTGCAGGCCAGGGTAGTCTGTTGTGATACTAAGCCTTTCAGCACAGATTAAACTTGCACGCCGTATAATAGACCCACAACAGCCTTCCACGGGTTGGACATCTGTAACAGCTTTGGACTTTAGACTTTGGGAGAGAAAAAAAGAGGACAAAATCTGTGAAAGCTGCCCTGCATTGATATATTCGATTCGAGAGGGAGAGAAGGAGTGGGGGAGGGGAGAGTTTATAGAGCCACTAGTTACACAGTCCAGTCTAATCACTCATACTTCTGACTGGGACAGAGTTTTTACCATTATTTTGACTTTTTTATTGCTGCATTAATATTCCTTCTTCATGATTAATTTATTTAATATATTAACAATTTATCCCCATTTCCCGTTTCACATTTTATCTAACCTCAGCTCATTAAGGGATTCAAGATTCCATATTTTTGTTGTACTAGTAAGATCATAAACATTTCTGTCAGAGGGATAGATAAGTTGCTTCTATTCTATTGAGAAGAAGACCATCAGTGGAAGTTTACAGACTTGTTGGCTTGTAAATTCAGTTTATGGTCATGAGTTTGTTATTGTGCGGTTCTGGCAGTGCTAGTTGCTCGAGTTGGCATCGTCACATCAATTTACAATCTGGCCATTGTGGTTGAAAAGTGACAAAGATGGGTCAAGGACATAATTTAATCTTTGCAAATAATCAGGGTTGTTGATACACAAACTGAATGTGTAATGAAACATTTTGCTCACCATTTTGCTGATCTCAACACAGAGCATGCAAGCTATACTTTCTATATACAACTGAATAGGCTAAGCAATTATAACATCTATTGAAAGTACATTTTCAACCTTCCTCTTATTACATTGTGACACCAATGAAAATGTGGGATATGTGATCGTTCAAATGTGGTTTGAGTTCCGGACTGTTTCAAACTGGTTATATATCAACTCCCTCAAGTCTGTGAGTCCATGAGAATAAGTATCTTTCACAGCCATGAAGAATGACTTAGTCCACTGACTACACATTATTCCCCTATCTTTCTCTCTTGCACACACCCACATTAAGAAATGCACGTAGGCATGCACACACACATGCACGTACACACACTCACTTGTCACCTTCCCACAAAGACAGGAAACTCTTTCTGTCATCTGGCATGTGTTCTTGTTCGACCGCAATCTCTGTTCTGAGGTGAGAAGATAAGAGGCGAACCTGTGAAGAGATTAATCCCTAAAGGCAGCATGTGAAACAGCTCAGGTTACAGTAAAGCTCACTGAAGAACTCTCATCTATAAAAAATTATTCTAAAATTCATGACCTTGCAAAAGCCTTCTTCTTTGGTTAATTTATATATATTCGGTCCATATCCATGGGACAGAAAGTATAAATTAACATAGTGTATAGAAATACAGTGGGGAAGAAAAGTATTTAGTCAGCCACCAATTGTGCAAGTTCTCCCACTTAAAAAGATGAGAGAGGCCTGTAATTTTCATCATAGGTACACGTCAACTATGACAGACAAATTGAGGAAAGAAAATGCAGAAATCACATTGTAGGATTTTTAATGAATTTATTAGCAAATTATGGTGGAAAATAAGTATTTGGTCACCTACAAACAAGCAAGATTTCTGGCTCTCACAGACCTGTAACTTCTTCTTTAAGAGGCTCCTCTGTCCTCCACTCGTTACCTGTATTAATGGCACCTGTTTGAACTTGTTATCAGTATAAAAGACACCTGTCCACAACCTCAAACAGTCACACTCCAAACTCCACTATGGCCAAGACCAAAGAGCTGTCAAAGGACACCAGAAACAAAATTGTAGACCTGCACCAGGCTGAGAAGACTGAATCTGCAATAGGTAAGCAGCTTGGTTTGAAGAAATCAACTGTGGGAGCAATTATTAGGAAATGGAAGACATACTAGACCACTGATAATCTCCCTCGATCTGGGGCTCCACGCAAGATCTCACCCCGTGGGGTCAAAATGATCACAAGAACGGTGAGCAAAAATCCCAGAACCACACGGGGGGACCTAGTGAATGACCTGCAGAGAGCTGGGACCAAAGTAACAAAGCCTACCATCAGTAACACACTACGCCGCCAGGGACTCAAATCCTGCAGTGCCAGATGTGTCCTCCTGCTTAAGCCAGTACATGTCCAGGCCCGTCTGAAGTTTGCTAGAGTGCATTTGGATGATCCAGAAGAGGATTGGGAGAATGTCATATGGTCAGATGAAACCAAAATATAACTTTTTGGTAAAAACTCAACTCGTCGTGTTTGGAGGACAAAGAATGCTGAGTTGCATCCAAAGAACACCATACCTACTGTGAAGCATGGGGGTGGAAACATCATGCTTTGGGGCTGTTTTTCTGCAAGGGACCAGGACGACTGATCCGTGTAAAGGAAAGAATGAATGGGGCCATGTATCGTGAGATTTTGAGTGAAAACCTCCTTCCATCAGCAAGGGCATTGAAGATGAAACGTGGCTGGGTCTTTCAGCATGACAATGATCCCAAACACACCGCCCGGGCAACGAAGGAGTGGCTTCATAAGAAGCATTTCAAGGTCCTGGAGTGGCCTAGCCAGTCTCCAGATCTCAACCCCATAGAAAATCTTTGGAGGGAGTTGAAAGTCTGTGTTGCCCAGCGACAGCCCCAAAACATCACTGCATGGAGGAATGGGCCAAAATACCAGCAACAGTGTGTGAAAACCTTGTGAAGACTTACAGAAAACGTTTGACCTGTGTCATTGCCAACAAAGGGTATATAACAAAATATTGAGAAACTTTTGTTATTGACCAAATACTTATTTTCCACCATAATTTGCAAATAAATTCATTAAAAATCCTACAATGTGATTTTCTGGATTTCTTTTTCTCATTTTGTCTGTCATAGTTGACGTGTACCTATGATGAAAATGACAGGCCTCTCTCATCTTTTTAAGTGGGAGAACTTGTACAATTGGTGGCTGACTAAATACTTTTTTTCCCCACTGTACTTTAAAGTTATAATGTTTGCATAGAAAAGCTAGTGAGTCACAAACTATAGAGAGAACGTTTTAAGAGCTTTGCTATTCCAACCAGTTTGAGACAGTGATGTTGAGATAATAAACTCTCTCTCTTATTTTCTCCCTTCCTTCCTGTCTCCCTTCTGCCTCTCATCTTTCCTCTTATTTTCTCCCTACCTTCCTGCCTCCCTTCTGCCTCTCATCTTTCCTCTTATTTTCTCCCTTCCTTCCTGTCTCCCTTCTGCCTCTCATCTTTCCTCTTATTTTCTCCCTTCCTTCCTGCCTCCCTTCTGCCTCTCATCTTTCCTCTTATTTTCTCCCTCCTTCCTGCCTCCCTTCTGCCTCTCATCTTTCCATTTATTTTCTCCCTTCCTTCCTGTCTCCCTTCTGCCTCTCATCTTTCCTCTTATTTTCTCCCTTCCTTCCTGTCTCCCTTCTGCCTCTCATCTTTCCTCTTATTTTCTCCCTTCCTTCCTGTCTCCCTTCTGCCTCTCATCTTTCCTCTTATTTTCTCCCTTCCTTCCTGTCTCCCTTCTGCCTCTCATCTTTCCATTTATTTTCTCTACAAATTTCAGAACAAGAGCTTATTTTTTGCGCCCTGTAGCATCTGACTTATCCCTTGCTGATAACGAGTGTTTTGTGGTAAGCTGGTCTAGCTCAATATGACATCTGAAACAGTCAACTGTGTGAATTACCCACCCTGGTGCTCCCAGCACCTGGTGAGAGACACATCTTGCCACTCGCTACTAATCAGGCACTTTGGTACTGTACTTTACCATCGAAGCCTACGAGAGAGAGAGAGTTTAAGGTAGTGATGGATAGAGAGGAGGTAGAGCATTCTATCTGCCCACCACAGTGGCCCTCTCCAGCCTTCGGACTCACGGTTTAATGGCTGTGGGAAAGGCCAGGAGGTCACACAAATTTCGTCAGACAGACCAGTTTTTCTAAAACAGATTTCAGCATATTATTTTTTTCAGCCTTGCCTTGTTCACTGTTATATTCCTCCCACTGTGTGGCTCCTCTGTGGTCCAGGGAGAATATGCAATCTCCATTCTTACCCACATTATCTCCAAAACATCTCTGTCAGAACTGGAGGAGAGATGGCTGTGTGTAGGATTATATTTGAAGAGCCAAATCCCATGATTGCTCTATCACTGCCTCCATATAGGATAATGGACACATACAGTGCCTTCAGAAAGTATTCACACCCCTTGACATTTTCCACAATTTGTTGTGTTACAAAGTGGGATCCAAATTGATTGAATTGTACTTTTTTGTCAACGATCTACACAAAATAGTGTCTAATGTCAAAGTGGAAGTAAAACAATTGTAATATTTGTAAAAAATTAATGAAAAATACAGTGCATTCGAAAAGTATTCAGACCCTTTGACCTTTTTCACATTTTGTTACGTTACAACCTTATTCTAAAATTGATTAAATAGTTTTTTTTCCTTATCAATCCACACACAATACACCCTATAATGACAAAGCAAAAACAGGTTTTTCGAAATGTTTGCTAATTTATGAACTGAAATATCACATTTACAGTTGAAGTCGGAAGTTTACATACACTTAGGTTGGAGTCATTAAAACTTGTTTTTTAACCACTCCACAAATTTCTTTTTAACAAACTATAGTTTTGGCAAGTCGGTTAGGACATCTACTTTGTGCATGACACAAGTAATTTTTCCAACAATTGTTTACAGACAGATTATTTCACTTATAATTCACCGTATCACAATTCCAGTGGGTCAGAAGTTTACATACACTAAGTTGACTGTGCCTTGAAACAGCTTGGAAAATTCCAGAAAATAATGTAATGGCTTTAGAAGCTTCTGATAGGCTAATTGACATAATTTGAGTCAATTGGAGGTGTACCTGTGGATGTATTTCAAGGCCTACCTTCAAACTCAGTGCCTTTTTGCTTGACATCATGGGAAAATCAAAAAAAAAAAAAATTGTAGACCTCCACATGTCTGGTTCATCCTTGGGAGCAATTTCCAAACGCCTGAAGGTACCACGTTCATCTGTACAAACAATAGTACGCAAGTATAAACACCATGGGACCACGCAGCCGTCATACCGCTCAGGAAGGAGACACGTTCTGTCTCCTAGAGATGAATGTACTTTGGTGTGAAAAGTGCTAATCAATCCCAGAACAACAGCAAAGGACCTTGTGAAGATGCTGGAGGAAACGGGTACAAAGTATCTCTATCCACAGTAAAACAAGTCATTAATCGACATTACCTGAAAGGCCGCTCAGCAAGGAAGAAGCCACTGCTCCAAAACCGCCATAAAAAAGCCAGACTACAGTTTGCAACTGCACATGGGGACAAAGATCGTACTTTTTGGAGAAATGTCCTCTGGTCTGATGAAACAAAAATAGAACTGTTTGGCCATAATGACCATCGTTATGTTTTGAGGAAAAAGGGGGTTGCTTGCAAGCCGAAGAACACTATCCCAACCGTGAAGGACGGGGGTGGCAGCATCATGCTGTGGGGGTGCTTTGCTGCAGGAGGGACTGGTACACTTCACAAAATAGATGGCATCATGATGAAGGAAAATTATGTGGATATATTGAAGCAACATCTCAAGACATCAGTCAGGAAGTGAAAGCTTGGTCGCAAATGGGTCTTCCAAATGGCCAGTGACCCCAAGTATACTTCCAAAGTTGTGGCAAAATGGCTTAAGGACAACAAAGTCAAGTTATTGGAGTGGCCATCACAAAGCCCTGACCTCAATCCTATAGAAAATGTGTGGGCAGAACTGAAAAACCGTGTGCGAGCAAGGAGGCCTACAAACCTGACTCAGTTACACAAGCTCTGTCAGGAGGAATGGGCCAAAATTCACCCAACTTATTGTGGGAAGCTTGTGGAAGGCTACCCGAAACATTTGACCCAAGTTAAACAATTTAAAGTCACTGCTACCAAATACTAATTGAGTGTATGTAAACTTCTGACCCACTGGGAATGTGATGAAATAAATAAAAGCTGAAATAACTAATTCTCTCTACTATTATTCTGACATTTCACATTCTTAAAATAAAGTGGTGATCCTAACTTTTTACTAGGATTAAATGTCAGGAATTGTGAAAAACTGAGTTTAAATGTATTTGGCTAAGGTGTGTGTAAACTTCTGACTTCAACTGTACATATGTATTCAAACCCTTTACTCAGTACTTTGTTGAAGCACCTTTGGCAGCGATTACAGCCTTGAGAATGGCGCCGGAGGAGATAGCTGCCGTTTTACGGGCTCCTAACCAATTGTGCTATTGTGTGTGTTTTTTCACGTTATTTGTAACTTATTTTGTACATAATTGTTTCTGCCACCGTCTCTTATGACCGAAAAGAGCTTCTGGATTTTAGGACAGCAATTACTCACCTCGTACGAGACGAAGATTTTTTCTTTAATGAGTCAGAAGCAAAGGATTTTATTCAGATGCCCGACAATGCCCAAATCCCTGTCATTCGCATGAGAAAGAGACGGAGATATCGGGGACGTAGGTCGGGGTGCCTTGTAAGGATACAACGGCGAGTGCGTAATCTGCCTCTACCATCAGTCCTATTAGCCAACGTACAATCATTGGATAGCAAAATAGACAAACTAAGATCACAGATATCCTACCAATGGGACATTAAAAACTGTAATATCTTATGTTTCACAGAGTCGTGGCTGAACGACGACATGGATAACATTCAGATGGCGGGATATACGCTGCATCAGCAAGATAGAACAGCTGCCTCCGGTAAGACAAGGGGTGGCGGTCTGTGTATATTTGTAAACAACAGCTGGTGCACGTAATCTAATATTAAGGAAGTCTCAAGGTTTTGCTCGCCTGAGGTAGAGTATCTCATGATAAGCTGTAGACCACACTATTTACCAAGAGAGTTTTCATCTATATTTTTCGTAGCCGTCTATTTACCACCACAAATCGATGCTGGCACTAAGACCGCACTCAATGAGCTGTATAAGGCCATAAGCAAACAGGAAAACGCTCATACAGAGGCGGCTCTCCTAGTGGCCGGGGACTTTAATGCAGGGAAACATAAATCCGTTTTACCTAATTTCTACCAGTATGTTAAATGTGCAACCAGAGGAAAAATAACTCTACACCACCTTTACTCCACACACAGAGACGCGTACAAAGCTCTCCCTCGCCCTCCATTTGGCAAATCTGACCATAACTCTATCCTCCTGATTCCTGCTTACAAGCAAAAACTAAAGCAGGAAGCACCAGTGACTCGGTCAATAAAGAAGTGGTCAGATGACGCAGATGCTAAGCTACAGGACTGTTTTGCTAGCACAGACTGGAATGTGTTCCGGGATTCTTCTGATGGTATTGAGGAGTACACCACATCAGTCACTGGCTTCATCAATAAGTGCATCGATGACGTCGTCCCCACAGTGACCGTACGTACATACCTGATATGATGTGTTTATACAGGATTTTGAGGATGAGGACATTCCAGTTATTTATGTCACTGGTGGGTGCCATGAAGGCTGTGTGCCAGGAAGTATAGGGGGCCCAATTGTATTAATCTTAGAATGAGTACATGATGGAATGTCCCAATAATGGTTTGCAACTGTGGGCTAGAATTGGATTGCAAAGCAATATATAAACTGAGCGAATTTCTATGTCTATCATTCGGATAGCAAGAGGCAATTCACGTTCAGCTTGTTGTGTTGAATCCAGTACCGTAGTATTATTAAATACATTGTATCAACTCTCCATCTAAGTGTTCGATTATATTCTTGCATTCTGAATTCCTTGATACCAGAGAACTCATCATAACAATACCCCAACCAGAAGCCACGGATTACAGGCAGCATCCACACTGAGCTAAAGGGTACAGCTTCCGCTTTCAAGGAGCGGGACACTAACCTGGACGCTTATAAGAAATCCTGCTATGCCCTCCGATGAACCTTATCAATTTTCTACACCTGTTGTATTCGGCGCATGTGACAAATTAAATTTGATTTGATTTGAGTCTTCTTGGGTATGACGCTACAAGCTTGGCACACATGTATTTGGGGAGTTTCTCTCATTCCTCTCTGCAGATCCTCTCAAGCTCTGTCAGGTTGGATGGGGAGCGTTGCTGCACAGCTATTTTCAGGTCTCTCCAGAGAAGTCCGGGATCTGGGCCACTCAAGGACATTGAGACTTGTCCCGAAGCCACTCCTGCTTTGTCTTGGCTGTGTGCTTAGGGTCGTTGTCCTGTTGGAAGGTGAACCTTCGCCCCAGTCTGAGGTCCTGAGCGCTCTGGAGCAGGTTTTCATCAAGGATCTCTCTGTACTTTGCTCCATTAATCTTTCTCTCAATCCTGACTTGTCTCCCAGTCCCTGCCACTGAAAAACATTCCCACAGCATGATGCTGCCACCACCATGCTTCACCATAGCGATGGTGCCAGGTTTCCTCCAGACGTGACACTTGCCATTCAGGCCAAAGAGTTCAATCTTGGTTTCATCAGACAAGATAATCTTGTTTCTCGTGGTCTGAGAGACTTTAGGTGCCTTTTAGCAAACTCCAAGCGGGCTGTCATGTTCCTTTTACTGAGGAGTGGCTTCCGTCTGGCCACTACCATAAAGGCCTGATTGGTGGAGTGCTGCAGAGATGGTTGTCCTTCTGGAAAGTTCTCCCATCTCCACAGAGGAACTCTGGAGCTCTGTCAGAGTGACCATTGGGTTCTTGGTCACCTATCTGACCAAGGCCCTTCTTCCCCGATTGCTCAGTTTGGCTGGGCGGCCAGCTCTAGGAAGAGTCTTGGTGGTTCCAAACTTCTTCCATTTAAGAATGATGGAGGCCAATGTGTTCTTGGGGACCTTCAATGTTTTTGGTACCCTTCCCCAGATCTGTGCCTCGACACAGTCCTGTCTCTGAGCTCTACGGACAATTCCTTCGACCTCATGGCTTGGTTTTTGCTCTATCATGCACTGTCAACTGTGGGACCTTACATAGACAGGTGTGTGCCTTTCCAAATTATGTCCAACCAATTGAATTTACCACAGGTGGACTCCAATCAAGTTGTAGAAACATCTCAAGGATGATCAATGGAAACAGGATGCACCTGAGCTCAATTTCAAGTTTCATAGCAAATGGTCTGAATACTTATGTAAATAAGGTGACTAACTCATGAAGCTGGTTGAGAGAATGCCAAGAGTTTGCAAAGCTGTCATCAAGGCAAATTGTGTCTATTTGAAGAATCTCAAATATAAAATATATTTTGATTTGCTTAACACTTTTTTGGTTACTACATGATTCCATATGTGTCATTTCATAGTTTTCTACAATGTAGAAAATAGTACAAATAAAGAAAAACCCTTGAATGAGTAGGTGTTCTAAAAAATTTGACTGGTAGTGTATCTTGATTAGATAAGTATTCAATCACCTGAGTCAATATATGTTAGAATCACATTTTGCAGCAATTACAGCTGTGAGTCTTTCTGGGGAAGTCTCTAACAGTTTTCCACACCTGGATTGTGTAACATTTGCACATTATTCTTTTCAAAATTCTTCAAGCTCTGTCAAATTGGTTGTTGATCTTTGCTAGACAACCATTTCCAGGTCTTGCCATAGATTTTCATTAGATGTAAGTCAAAACTGTAACTCGGCCACTTAGGAACATTCAATGTCTTCTTGGTAATCAACTCCGGGGTAGATTTGGTCTTGTGTTTTAAGTTATTGTCTTGCTGAAAGGTGAATTAATCTACCAGTGTCTGGTGGAAAGGAGACTGAACCAGGTTTTCCATGTGCTTAGCTCCCTTCCAGGGTTTTCCTTAACAATTACAAGCAAACCCATATCATGATGCAGCCACCACTAAGCTTGAAAATATGGAGTGGTACTCAGTAATGTGTTGTATTGGATTTGCCATAAACATAGCACTTCCTTCTTTTCACTCTGTCAATTAGGTTAGTATTGTGGAGTAACTACAATGTTGTTGATCCATCCTCCCTTTTCTCCTATCACAGCTATTAAACTCTGTAACTGTTTTAAAGTCACCATTGTCCTCATGGTGAAATCCCTGAGCGGTTTCCTTCCTCTCTGGCAACTGAGTTAGGAAGGACACATATCTTTGTAGTGACTATACGCCATCCAAAGTGCAATTCATAACTTTACCATGCTCAAAGGGATATTCAATGTCTGCTTTTTTTTATTTTTACCCATCTACCAATAGGTGCCCTTCTTTGCAAGGCATTGGAAATCCTCCCTGGTCTTCGTGGTTGAATCTGTGTTTGAAATTCACTGCTTGACTGAGGGACCTTACAGATAATTGCATGTGTGGGGTAGAAAGATGAGGTAGTCATTCAAAAATCATGTTAAACACTGTTATTGCACACAGAGTGAGTCCATGCAACTTGTTATGTGACTTGTTAAGCACATTTTTACTCCTGAACTTATTTAGGCTTGACATAGCAAAAGGGTTGAATACTTATTGACTCAAGACATTTCAGCTTTTCATTTTTTATTAATTTGTTAAATTTTTGAAAAACATACAGTAATTCCACTTCATGATTAGGGTGTATTGTGTGTAGGCCAGTGACAAAAAAATCTCAATTTAATCCATTTTAAATGTAGGCTGTAACACAACAAAATTTGGAAAAAGTAAAGGGTGTGAATACTTTCTGAAGGCACTGTAGGGGTGGTTGTAACAAAAAGATATCATATATGTTTCATATGAGAAAAGCCTCTACTGTTTTCCTCTGATGGTGTCGGCGTCATAATGATAGGATAAAGAGGGAATCTTGGTCACTTGATCTAACAGACTTCTTAGCGAAAAGGGAAAAGGTGTTGGGTTTCATAAGACAGGAAAAGAAAAACATGGCTTTTAGCAGACTGGAAATCTCATTAGTCCGGAATAACAATGTGGTCGATGAACTGTAACATGGAAGGAGAGAGAATCAAAGAGCGGAGCTCCCTCACTCCATATGGCTGACTTTCTTGTCATCATGAAGGATTCAAGGTTTTGATGTGAGGTCCCCTGAGGGGACACTTTCCTAACACACTCTCCTTTGAAATCAGCATTAATACCCAGAAAATTAATTATCCTGTGGAGAAATCTAGTTTCTCAACTTCCCCTTTCCCTCCATCCATGTAAGAGTGGAATGTTTGAGGGGGATTGGAAATACTGGAGGAGGGTTGGGAGAGGGAGGTTGAAAAGGGAGAATGCCGGGACATTGTTTACCTAGCTGAAATGAAAGCCATTTGAAAATAACTGGGGTTTGGTACAAATATGAGGCTTATAAGGGCTAACTTTGATCACACACAAGACCTCTGGGCTGACTTCCTCCTTGTGCTCTTGTCCTGTGTGTCGGGGGCTGGTCCGAAGCCCCTGAAGGCTTTAGACAAACACCAGCCATTGAGGAGAGAGAGCTGAGATGGGGAGATGAACTGTGCTTGGCCTTGTTCTACCCAGGGCTCGTGAGAAAACGAGCAAAGCATCTCCTTTATCTGTTCCACAGATGTTCCCTATCCTCATCTCCACTGCAACCAAATGCTATCCCTCCCCTCCACCCCCAGCAGTTTGTCCAAGTGTCCTCTCCAATATCCACAACACCTGATGGAGGAGTGAGAGTAACCTGAAGACGAGGGCTGCAGTGGGAGTGATGCAGACATGTATTAGGGAAGCTAAACTGCAGAGGCGGGGGAGGGGGGGGGGTGGGAGGAAGGCAGCAGCAATGGGGAGTCCGGAAGAGTGGGTTAACCCTTAAGAGGCCCCATCAGCTGCAGCCTGCTAGGCAGCATGGGGAGACGACATCCACACACACGCACCAAAAATGATATTTTTTTGTCATTTAGACAATGATCTCCATTTTTTGTTTCAGATCAATGCTACACTTATTTGGGGAGAGGAGGATTGTGACTCTTCTTTGAGACTCTCTCTGTAACTGAACAGTAGGGAGGAGTCCTTCCCTCAGGACTCCTGGATTGGGACCACGGGTCACGTGACTCCACACACCCCAAGCCCTCATGCTCTCTCATTTCCCTTACCCATTCTCTTGTAGAGGGGGTTGGAGTTAGTGGCGGTCCCCACAACGTCACTACTAGCAGTGTTTAGCCTCCTCTATCCTCTCCATGCTAACTCAACAGCAGAGAGTAGTGAGTGGTTCACATAAGAGGGCAGAGGGCTAAATGCATACATTGTTTCCCTCTTGTCCCCGGCCTGAGCGAGCCGTCTGTTCTCAGACCTGCAGTAATCGAGTGGAGTGACTTCTAGTCTGACTGGGACTTCTCTTTGTGACCATATAAAGACATCCTTTTCCCTCAGTGACTTGATTATCAGTGGTATGCTTTAACATAACAGAGAGGGGCGAAGGAACTCCAAGAAATGTCAAATTTGGAGAAACCTCTAAACAGATCCCCAGAGCGCTCTGTGTCGTTGTTTTATGTAACGGTTGACCACAGTGTGGAACTGGAACACAGGACCTCTACATACGCCAGTCTGAAATGACATGGTCCCTTCAACCAGGGCAGGCGACCGTGGTCAACTCACGCCAGAAGACCAGATGGAATTTAATAGGCTGGTTGTAAAGATACTTATTACTCTGTTGTTGGGCTAAAATGCTTTATCTCCACCGCTGTTAATGTGGGTTATCTGATCTCAATCCGGTTTATTGTGCTAAAGACAGTTTAAGCTGGGGTTTGGCATCACTGATGAAAACCTTTTAAGTCATTTCGTTCTCACTGAGTCCAAACCAGCTCTTTCATTATTAACCAACCAGACTTTGAATGTGATTTAAGATATGGGACTGCAACATCCATGTGATTGCTTTTTATTTGTGTGTGTGTGTGTGTGTGTGTGTGTGTGTGTGTGTGTGTGTGTGTGTGTGTGTGTGTGTGTGTGTGTGTGTGTGTGTGTGTGTGTGTGTGTGTGTGTGTGTGTGTGTGTGTGTGTGTGTGTGTGTGTGTGTGTGTTGTTTTACTATCCTTTTGGGGACCAGAAAAAACATTTTGCCGTTCCCCACAGGGAAAAGGCTATTTTAGGCTTAGGAGTTAGGTTTAGCGTTAGGGTTACAATTAGGGTTGGAATTAGGGTTAGGAGTTAGGTTTAGGGTTTGGGTTTGGGGCTAGGTTAAGGGTTAGGAATAGGGTTAAGTTTAGGGTTAGGGAAAATAGGATTTTGAATGGGAATCAGTGGTTTGGTCCCCACAAGGATAGTAAAACCAAGTGTGTGTGTGTGTGTTTGTATTGCACATGTATGCAAGATACATTTTTTGAATGTTTTTAATATTTATGTTATCTTTTTAACATACTACTGGAATTGCTGCCAAAACCCAGGGCATACAGTGCCTTCAGAAAGTATTCACACAACTTAACTTTTTCCACATTTTGTTGTGTTATAGCCTGAATTTAAAATGGATTAAATTTAGATTTTTGTGTCACTGGGCTAAGCACAATACCCCATAATCTCAAAGTGGAATTATTTTTATATATTTTTTATTTTTTGTCCAATTAATAAAAAAATGAAAAGCTGAAGTGTTTTGAGTCAATAAGTATTCAACCCCTTTGTTATGACAAGCCTAAATCATTTAAAGAGTACAAATTAGCTTAATAAGTCACATAATAAGTTGCAATAATAGTGTTTAACATTATTTTTTATTGAGTACATTATCTCTGTACCCCACACATACAATTATCTGTAAGGTCCCTCAGTCGAGCAGTGAATTTCAAACACAGATTCAACCACAAAGACCAGGGAGGATTTCCAATGCCTTGCAAATAAGGGCACCTATTGGTAGATGGGTAAAAATACAAAATAAAGCAGACATTGAATATCCCTTTGAGCATGGTGAAGTTATGAATTACACTTTGGATGGTGTATCAGTACACCCAGTCACTACAAAGATACAGGCTTTCTTCCTAACTTAGTTGCTGGAGAGGAAGAAAACCGCTCAGGGATTTCACCATGAGGTCAATGGTGACAGATTTTAATGGCTGTGATAGGAAAAAAAACTAAGGATGGATCAACAACATTGTAGTTACTCCACAATACTAACTTATTGGCATAGTGAAAAGAAGGAAGCCTGTACAGAATAAAAATATTCCAAAACATGCATCCTGTTAGCAACAAGGCACTAAAGTAATACTGCACAAAATGTGGCAAAGCAATTCACTTTTGTCCTGAATACAAACTGTTATGTTTGGGGCAAATCCAAAATACAACCTGGTTCAGTCTGCTTTCCACCAGACTATGAGAGATTAATTCACCTTTCAGCAGGACAATAACCTAAATCACAATGCCAAATCTACACTGGAGTTGCTTACCAAGAAGACAATGAATGTTCCTGAGTGGCCGAGTTACAGTTTTGTCTTAAATCTACTTGAAAATCTTTGGTAAGACCTGAAAATGGTTGTCTAGCAATGATCAACAACCAATTTGACAGAGCTTGAAGAATTTTGAAAAGAATAATGGGCAAATATTGCACAATCCAGGTGTGGAAAGCTCTTAGAGACTTACCCACAAAGGTGCTTCTACAAAGTATAGTCTCAGGGGTGTGAATACTTATACATACTGAACAAAAATATAAATGCAACATGCAACAATGTCTAAGATTTTGCTGAGTTACAGTTCATTGTCAGTATGAGAAAAAAAGAAAAAAATGTATGCACTCACTAACTGTAAGTCGCTCTGGATAAGAGCGTCTGCTAAATGACTAAAATGTAAATTATAAGGAAATCAGTCGGTTTACCGCAGGTGAAGAAGCTGGATGTGGAGGTCCTGGGCTGGCGTGGTAACACGTGGTCTGCAGTTGTGAGGCCGGTTGGACATACTGCCAAGTTCTCTAAAACAACAATGGAGGCGGCTTATGGTAGAGAAATGAACATTACATTCTCTGAAAACAGCTCTGGTGGACATTCCTACAGTCAACATGCCAATTGCACACTCCCTCAAAACTTGAGACATCTGTGGCATTGTGTTGTGTGACAAAACTGCACATTTTAGAGTGACCTTTTATTGTCCCCAGCACAAGGTGCACCTGTGTAAGGATAATGCTGTTTAATCAGCTTCTTGATATGCCACATCTGTCAGGTGGATGATTTATCTTGACAAAGCATAAAATGCTCACTAACAGGGATGTAAACAGATTTGTGCACAAAATATGAGCGAAATAAGCTTTTTGTGAGTATGGAATATTTTGGGGATCTTTTATTTCAGGACCAGCACTTTACATGTTGTGTTTATATTTTTGTTCAGTGTATATAAATTAGATTGTTCTGTATTTATCTTTCAATAAATGTGCAACAACTTATAAAAACATGTTTTCACTGTCATTATGGGGTATTTTGTGTAGATGGGTGAGAAAAAATCTATTTAATCAATTTTGAATTCAGGCTGTAACACAACAACATTTGGAATACGTCAAGGGGTATGAATACTTTCTGAAGGCACTGTACATAGCTATATCCCCTGTGCTTAGTCCTAATGCATTTCATTCTGCTCCAGAAACCCATCCCTATATAGGCCTACATGTACATATCCCACTGTGCAAAATCTGTTTGAATTAACGTTGTTTACACGTTATTTCAACCCAAAGAATGCAATGTGATGACGTTGAATCAACGTGGACAACTGATTGGATTTGTCATCAATGTAAGGAAAAACATTTCACCCAACTTGACATGTTGACATTTTTGTTGATTTCATGTTCAATTCACGTTAGTTGACAACTCAACCAAATTTAAATCAAAACCTGACGTTTAAATTACATCTGTGCCCAGTGGGATTTGGCTATAGAGTCCTGAGTGATCAATCCAGATATGTAATACCATGCACTCAGTTGTGTTATGTCAGAAAGCCCGGGTAATCAGGACATAGTGAAAGGGAATTCTGTGGCAGAATGAAAACGCTGGTCTCGCTGTAACATGGGTTTGTCAAAAGAGAATAGGGGCCAATATATAGCAGGCCCTGTGGCATGGCATTGACCTTGTGACGAGATAATGGCTCCTGAATAATGAGGGGAGGCCAGTCAGCCAGGTAGTCCAACTGATGGAATGGGGACTTAAGGGAGAGGGGGGAGAAGACCTTGACTCTTGAACACTAGGCAGATTATTCTGGCCTAGCCTCACACACAGACACATATTCATTGTTAAAATGGCCAGCCCGTCTTCTTCTGAGACAACATGTCTTGATTCTCAAGTCTCAGTCCTTTAGCTGTAACTACATAGAATGTTGACTTCAAAGGAAAGTGGCCTTTGTTTGATACCTTATAATCAATTCTAACAAAGTGGGCCGCCAAAGAAATTCACGGATATGATTATTACTTTGTTTTTTACCAACTTAAAATAAATAAACAGCTTTGAAATACATGATGAGTGGTGACATATGGCAGGCTATCTCATACAGTGCCTTGCAAAAGTATTCATTCCCCTTGGTGTTTTTCCTATTTTGTTGCATTACAACCTGTAATTTAAATGGATTTTTATTTGGATTTCATGTAATGGACATACACAAAATAGTCCAACTTTGTGAAGTGAAATGAAAAAAATAACTTGTTTAAAAAAATTCAAAAATAATAATAATGGAAAAGTGGTGCGTGCATATATATTCACCCCCTTTGCTATGAAGCCCCTAAATAAGATCTGGTGCAACCAATTACCTTCAGAAGTCACATAATTTGTTAAATAAAGTCCACCTGTGTGCAATCTAAGTGTCACATGATCTGTCACATGATCTCAGTATATATACACCTGTTCTGAAAGGCCCCAGAGTCTGCAACACCACTAAGCAAGGGGCACCACCAAGCAAGCGGCACCATGAAGACCAAGGAGCTATCCAAACAGGTCAGGGACAAAGTTGTGGAGAAGTACAGATCAGGGTTGGGTTATAAAAAAATATCAGAAACTTTGAACATCCCACAGAGCACCATTAAATCCATTATTAAAACATTGAAAGAATATCGCACCACAACAAACCAGCCAAGAGAGGGCCGCCCACCAAACCTCACGGACCAGACAAGGAGGGCATTAATCAGAGAGGCAACAAAGAGACCAAAGATAACCCTGAAGGAGCTGCAAAGCTCCACAGCAGAGATTGGAGTATCTGTCTATAGGACCACTTTAAGCCGTACACTCCACAGAGCTGGGCTTTACGGAAGAGTGGCCAGAAAAAAGCCATTGCTTAAATAAAAAAATAAGCAAACATGTTTGGTGTTTGCCAAAAGCCATGTGGGAGACTCCCCAAACATATGGAAGAAGGTACTCTGGTCAGATGAGAATAAAATTGAGCTTTTTAGCCATCAAGGAAAACGCTATGTCTGGCACAAACCCAACACCTCTCATCACCCCGAGAACACCATCCCTGTGTGGTGGCAGCATCATGCTGTGGGGATGTTTTTCATCGGCAGGGACTGGGAAACTGGTCAGAATTGAAGGAATGATGATGGCGCTAAATACAGGGAAATTCTTGAGGGAAACCTGTCTTCCAGAAATTTGAGACTGGGACGGAGGTTCACCTTCCAGCAGGACAATGACCCTAAGCATACTGCTAAAGCAACACTTGAGTGGTTTAAGGGGAAACATTTAAATGTCTTGGAATGGCCTAGTCAAAGCCCAGACCTCAATCGAATTGAGAATCTGTGGTATGACTTAAAGATTGCTGTACACCAAATCAAATCAAATCAAATCAAATTTTATTGGTCACATGCGCCGAATACAACAGGTGCAGACATTACAGTGAAATGCTTACTTACAGCCCTTAACCAACAGTGCATTTATTTTAAACAAAAAAGTAAGAGTAAAACAACAACAAAAAAGTGTTGAGAAAAAAAGAGCAGAAGTAAAAATAAAGTGACAGTAGGGAGGCTATATATACAATAGAATAAAGTGACAGTAGGGAGGCTATATATACAGGGGGTACCGTTGCATAGTCAATGTGCGGGGGCACCGGCTAGTTGAGGTAGTTGAGGTAATATGTACATGTGGGTAGAGTTAAAGTGACTATGCATAAATACTTAACAGAGTAGCAGCAGCGTAAAAGTATGGGGTGGGGGGGCAGTGCAAATAGTCCGGGTAGCCATGATTAGCTGTTCAGGAGTCTTATGGCGGGGTAGAAGCTGTTGAGAAGTCTTTTGGACCTAGACTTGGCACTCCGGTACCGCTTGCCGTGCGGTAGCAGAGAGAACAGTCTATGACTAGGGTGACTGGAGTCTTTGACAATTTTGAGGGCCTTCCTCTGACACCGCCTGGTATAGAGGTCCTGGATGGCAGGGAGCTTTGCCCCTGTGATGTACTGGGCCGTACGCACTACCCTCTGTAGTGCCTTGCGGTCAGAGGCCAAGCAGTTGCCATACCAGGCGGTGATGCAACCAGTCAGGATGCTCTCGATGGTGCAGCTGTAGAATTTTTTGAGGATCTGAGGACCCATGCCAAATCTTTTTAGTCTCCTGAGGGGGAATAGGCTTTGTCGTGCCCTCTTCACGACTGTCTTGGTGTGTTTGGACCATGATAGTTCGTTGGTGATGTGGACACCAAGGAACTTGAAGCTCTCAACCTGTTCCACTACAGCCCCGTCGATGAGAATGGGGGCGTGCTCAGTCCTCTTTTTTTTCCTGTAGTCCACAATCATCTCCTTTGTCTTGGTCACGTTGAGGGGAGAGGTTGTTGTCCTGGCACCACACGGCCAGATCTCTGACCTCCTCCCTATAGGCTGTCTCATCGTTGTCGGTGATCAGGCCTACCACTGTTGTGTCGTCGGCAAACTTAATGATGGTGTTGGAGTCGTGCCCTGGCCATGCAGTCATGGGTGAACAGAGAGTACAGGAGGGGGACTGAGCACGCACCCTGAGGGGCCCCGTGTTGAGGATCAGTGTGGCAGATGTGTTGTTACCTACCCCTTACCACCTGGGGGCGGCCCGTCAGGAAGTCCAGGATCCAGTTGCAGAGGGAGGTGTTTAGTCCCAGGATCCTTAGCTTAGTGATGAGCTTTGAGGGCACTATGGTGTTGAATGCTGAGCTGTAGTCAATGAATAGCATTCTCACGTAGGTGTTCCTCTTGTCCAGGTGGGAAAGGGCAGTGTGGAGTGCGATAGAGATTGCATCATCTGTGGATCTGTTAGGGGCGGTATGCAAATTGGAGTGGGTCTAGGGTTTCTGGGATTATGCTGTTGATGTGAGCCATGACCAGTCTTTCAAAGCACTTCATGGCTACAGACGTCAGTGCCACGGGTCGGTAGTCATTTAGGCAGGTTATCTTAGAGTTCTTGGGCACGGGGACTATGGTGGTCTGCTTGAAACATGTTGGTATTACAGACTCAGTCAGGGACATGTTGAAAATGTCAGTGAAGACACTTGCCAGTTGGTCAGCACATGCTCGGAGTACACGTCCTGGTAATCCGTCTGGCCCTGCGGCCTTGTGAATGTTGACCTGCTTAAAAGTCTTACTCACATCGGCTACGGAGAGCGTGATCACATAGTCGTCCGGAACAGCTGGTGCTCTCATGCATGCTTCAGTGTTGCTTGCCTCGAGCGAGCATAGAAGTGGTTTAGCCTCGTCTGGTGGCTTGTGTCACTGGGCAGCTCGCGGCTGTGCTTCCCTTTGTAGTCTGTAATAGTTTTCAAGCCCTGCCACATCCGACGAGCGTCAGAGCCAGTGTAGTATGATTCAATCTTAGACCTGTATTGACTCTTTGCCTGTTTGATGGTTCGGTCGGAGGTCATAGCGGGATTTCTTATAGCGTCCGGGTTAGAGTCCCGTTCCTTGAAAGCGGCAGCTCTACCCTTTAGCTCAGTGCGGATGTTTCCTGTAATCCATGGCTTCTGGTTGGGGTATGTACATACGGTCACTGTGGGGACGACATCATCGATGCACTTATTGATGAAGCCAGTGACTGATGTGGTGTACTCCTCAATGCTGTCTGAAGAATCCCGGAACATGTTCCAGTATGTGCTAGCAAAACAGTCCTGTAGTTTAGCATCTGCGTCATCTGACCACTTTTTTGTTAACCGAATCACTGGTGATTCCTGCTTCAGTTTTTGCTTATAAGCAGGAATCAGGAGGATAGAGTTATGGTCAGATTTGCCAAATGGAGGGCGAGGGAGAGCTTTGTATGCGTCTCTGTGTGTGGAGTAAAGGTGGTCTAGAGTTTTTTCCCCCTCTGGTTGCACATTTAACATGCTGGTAGAAATTAGGTAGAACGGATTTAAGTTTCCCTGCATTAAAGTCCCCTGCTACTAGGAGCGCTGCATCTGGATGAGCGTTTTCCTGTTGATTAATGGCCTTGTACAACTCATTCAGTGCAATCTTAATGCCAGCATTGGTTTGTGGTGGTAAATAGACAGCTATGAAAAATATAGATGAAAACTCTCTTGGTAAATAGTGTGGTCTACAGCTTATCATAAGATACTCTACCTCAGGCGAGCAAAACCTTGAGACTTCCTTAGTATTTGATTTTGTGCACCAGCTGTTGTTTACAAATATACAGAGACCGCCACCCATACAGAGACCGCCACCCAGCGGAACCCATCCAACTTGAAGGAGCTGGAGCAGTTTTCCCTTGAAGAATGGGAAAAAAATCCCAGTGGCTAGATGTGCCAAGCTTATAGAGACATACTCCAAGAGACTTGCAGCTGTAATTGCTGCAAAAGGTGTCTCTCCAAGGTATTGACTTGGGGGGGTGAATAGTTATGCACGCTCAGGTTTTCTGTTTTTTTGTCTTATTTCTTGTTTGTTTCACAATAAAAAAATATTTTGCATCTTCAAAGTGGTAGGCATGTTGTGTAAATCAAATGAAACAACCCCCCAAAAAATCCATTTTAATTCCAGGTTGTAAGGCAACAAAATAAGAAAAATGCCAAGGGGGTGAATACTTTCGCAAGCCACTGTATGTATGGGGTTTCTGTGTGGGTTCACAGGTTTATTGGTGAAGGTGTTGGATTTCATCCGTTGATAAAGTGTAGTGTGGTGCGACTGTGCACTCTTCTGGGTGGATGGCTCTCATGTATGTATGTCTGTTCAGGGCCAGGGGCCTGCCTGAGCGCACCGTTGGGCAGTCATATATAGAAGGCTTTCATTGGGGTGTGCTGAGTGATCAGATGATGACCCAGAGTCAAATAGAGGTCCATAAATGTCCATTTTCATTACGAGTTCTTGGAACTTGAACTATTAATAGGTAGAGATGTCAAATGCATGACCTCTTGACAGTCTTGCCCTTGATGCGATGGCCCTTTTTAACTTCATAATTTAGGGTGGAAGCTGAAGCTGAAATATGGACAGCTGCAGATCTTAGATCTTCAGAGGGACATTTTTTATTGCCTTTGTGTTTGGCTCTCCTTCATAAGAACTTTAGACAATGAGGTTGTCTTGAGAAAACCTCAGAGGTTTCTGTAAGAATCCTGTTGGTCTTGTTTTGTGAATGGTCTCTGTTGCACACTTAGTCACAAAATTGCAACACACACATACACTTTTTCTAAACTGTGGTGCGGTTTCTGAACTTTGAGCCCCACATCTGGAGGAGGGAGATGGGTGGAATTCCCAGAGGGGTGCTGGGTTGGAAGTTCACTGGGTTTGGAGTTCAGTCAGTTCAGCCATGGCCGAGAGGGCATCTTGTGTTACTGAGTTCTGCTAGCCAAAGAACCAGCTGATTGTCTGAGACACTCAGCCCCAGGCATATGTTTTATCGATCTCTCTCTAACACCCTGCCTTTCATACCCAAACACCAATGGTGACCCACAAAGCTCAAAGGTCACAGGTAGTATTTCAGTAGATACAAGGTATATTACCCGCTAAGCGAGGGGTTGTCTGGGTCTAAAATGCCCAGATGGGCGTCTTCCTGACCTGGACTGACATCTTGGTGAAGAAGAGTGAAACATCCAGACTCTTGAGTGACCTCAGCCCCTATCTGAAAAACCGGAGCACAACCATGCAAGTTTCTCATGCGTATGTCCACATGCTATTGAAACTGCATGCTTTCGATTAGCCGTCATGTTCAAAACACAGCAACACTGACTCGCCCTTCTGCCCATATTTATACTTGCGTCATCCCCCGCGAAGAGGGTCAGTGGCAACAGTGAATTGCCAAATGGACTCCATGTGTGTCTCCTCTGGACCCTGAGTAACACAGACATACACAAAGAACTAGAGGAGCAATGGTGCTGGCCCACGCCGACCTGCAACTGACCTGCCTGACAGAAGAATATACTTGCTTGTCTTACAGCAACTACGGAAACAAACAGGGAGCAATTCCTTTCAACAATTACTGATACTCTGCCTAAATGACTGACTGAAGTGAATAGGATAAGAACAATAGACAGAGCTCTGTATGATAGAGCAGAGGACAGGAAGCCACAGGGAGACAGAGGCCATCTTATTCCATGCCTCTTGATGATATCATCTCATTATCTAATAAGGGAAGACTTCTATTGGCTAATCTGTTTATCTGATTAATCATGTTTGGCCTGTGTGTTCACGGTAGCTACAACATACATGTCTACAATGAAAGATCTACAGTAGAAATCATTGTCATGTGTCTCATAATACTCACTGGCATAATTTAATGTTAGGAAAGATCAACCTCCATTACTGTACGTCGAATGTTTGATATTTCTCTTATGGGGAGAGAGTTATCGCTGGTCTCTCTTTTACATTAATGATGACAACACACTGGCTCTTAGATGTGTAATCCCCACTTGTACCAATAAAAGGCACATTATTTCCAATGAGATATTGGGAGAGAGTTTGTTGTATGGCTGCCATCCCATCTTCCATTGGAACATCATGTCCTCCTCACTCCCACATATGTCAGAGGCACAGAGCGCAGGCCTCTAATCCCAAATAACTCATTTGGCAGCTAGACATCATTTCAATCTTCCTCTGACCCTATAGGATTAATGTCAAAGTGCTTAACCATGTAGTGTAGTAACTACATAAACAGGACACAAAGCAGGAAAATGCAGGAGCGGGAAGTAGCTTAAGGGGTATTAACATTTAGCATCACATAGGGTGCTGTAATATGCACATTTGCAGAGGGTGTAGTAGCGCAGTGCCAATACATGGAGTACAACCCCCCTCCTCTCATCTCCTTTCTCACAATCCCTCTGGTTTGGATCAGGGGCTCCAGTAGAGAGGGGGCAGCCATTTTGGGGCAGGTGCCTAGTCAGTTTCCAGTGTGCCAGTGATAGAACAAAACCATCTCAAAGTAGTGGGGCCTGATGATACACAAAACGGGAAATGAAGCAAACGTGTCCATTTTGTGTCAACCTGGGACACAGGGTGGAACAATGAGCCGGACTTGGCCCAAATACCTGTGCTGTTGACCAATTTTCAGAGTGCTGAGATGAAGGTAATGCCTAGAGGAACAGGGGCCAGAAATATCTGACAGCTGCTCCAAGCCTGTAATTGTTCTTTAATCTGCCTGGTTATAATGCATAGCTCTCCCCGGGCTTTAAACAAATGACATGGCTGCTTTTCCAGGCTACACAATCATCCTGGTACACTCCCCCAGATAAATAAATAATGGAGATGAATGTACACCGGCTGAGGCTACGGTACGACTGCTTGATTGCTCTCTCTCTTCTCTGTATTTCTTTTTTGACAGTGTTTTGGCCCCGTGAAAATAGGCTTTTCCACAAGCTGTCAGAAGACAGGTTCCTACATATTTGATAACTTACAGGACCAGGTTTTTCAGGCACTTGTTTAATTTCCACTTCCTGCTTTATTCTTGGCTTAATCCAAACGCAAGACAGCTGTGCAGTGAGGCGGCAGGGGGAGGGTAGGGGAAGGGAGAGAGGAGGAGGGAAGAGGGGGGGAGGAGAGCCGTCATGGGGGACGCTGGGCCGAGGAGCACGCTTCAACTGCTATAACAGATTGTGGGAACCAGGGAGTCGTAGTGAGAAGAGCAGCACTAACAGTACAAGTGCTAGAGAACCGTGCACGACAGGCTACTGATACAGGCCCTGCCATAAACACTCACCAGGTTAGAGCTAAGGGCCCAAGGGTTTTGTACTGCTCATTCACCATATGTAGGCTGGCTGAATGGCCCACAAGGCTTTTTCACTGGACTCTGAGGGGTCCACCTGGGCTACAGTGGTCTTAAATATTTAGGGGACACTGATGTTAAATCATTTTGTGATCTAAAAGCAATACAGTATTTATATTTTAGATGTTATCTTCTGTTTCGCAATGTAGGAGTGAACTGATCTTGTCTCATTTCACATAGACTTATCTATATTTTGAGACTATGTTTTATTCATTTGAGTGGATAGATGAGCTTCACACAAACCAATTCAATTGGTTAAGAATAATACAAAACCTTCTCCATGCTGTGAATGTTTCCCTGTTAATATCAATGTTCTCGCAGGGAATTCTCAGCCAATGCCACAGAAACCAGTAGTGGGAAAATATATTACCAGGGACATAAAAAACGTTCTAAAAAATGATAAGGTCTTAAAGGCAGGGAGAACAATTGACTCATTGAAAACTTCAGCGACTAACACATTTATGCTTGAAATACGAGCCTCCTGTCTGTTCCTATCTGCTCCGTCTCTCACAGAGCTTTTGATCCACTGCGCTGCCAAGGTCATACACATGTACAAAAAGAACGATAGAGAGTGGGGGGAAACGAGAAAAACACAGCCTCACAAGTTTCCCCGTTTTCCCTATTCATGTTTTCTATTCATAGCATGCCTTCATAGAAACAAACCAAGATAAATGGTATCTTGCCGAGAAGTTAAAAGGACTGCTGTAGGACTCCCCAGAGGGAAGCTTCTGTGGAAAGTCTAGGATCCTCCTGCCCTCCATTGGCTGCAGCCGAGGGGGCCGGCCTGGTGGCAGATGTACCCATTACCCTCTTCAGCTTCTTCCTCTGGGAGGTCAGGGGGTTCAAGGCCTGGGCTGGTTACTGGGGCTGCTAGGGCTGGGGCAGGGCCTGGTAGAGTTTTGGCCAGACAGGACTATCTTTCAGGGGCAGCACTAAGGGGCCTCCCCAGACCTCGGGGTCCCATCACACTGATATATGGCCTACAGAGGAATCCAGCCCACTGGGCCCTGGCCTGCAGCAGATGTTCCTGTTCTGGATGGGGACTCCTGAGCACACAGCTCCTGGGCCAATAGAGGCCAGGAGGTCTGTATGGTCCTCATGGTCCTTATGGTCAATCACAAGGATTTGCCAAGTAAGTAGCTGTGGTGAGAGCCTGTAGAGGATCATTAACAACAGGCAGAAACACAGAGTGGAATGCAACCATATGGCTCCGGCCGTTTGTTGGGGGAATGCATAGAACATGTGGCATTATCCTAACAAGTCAGTGTTGTAGGCTGCATTCTGTAAACATAGGACCATCTAACAGGGAGTCTCAAGGCGCCACGGAGAACAGAAAGAACATCAAAACTAGCTAACGGATTCCTTTACATGTAATTACAAAAAGTGGCTGCACAAACACCCGGAGAAAGCAGATCAGGAGAGATTATTGCACAATCAATGTGCAATAATCAAATGGCCATTGTGACTGATGAAGAATTGTGGATAAACAGACGTGAACTTCAGCAGTCAGTCACATCGGTCTTGGCCTGCCTGTGCTCTTTTTGTGCAGTAAATGAGATTCATTGAGGCAGAGTAATGATCAGGATTTACTTTGACGTTCCTCGTCTGTCAATTTCGTGCATCGAGCTCCCCTCTGCTCATGAGGTGCAACGATTGGGCCAGTCAGGACAGTCAATAGCGCCCAGGGGCACACGCCTTCCACAATCCATACCCGAGCATGGCAGGCTTCTCCTCAACAAAGCTGCCAGCAAGAATTGATCTCACTAGAACGCGCAGGCGGGCGTACAAAGTGATCTTAACCTGATTTGTGAACTCATACTCAATCGTCAGGTTCAGCATACAGCACATCTAAAGCGTTTCACCTCGTATGGGATAGAAATGTTGTTTTGTAAATGCTACGGAGTGAGATGACTGAAGAAAACATACATTGGAGAGCCGGTACATAGTGACTGTCTCCTGTCTAATCAAGTATAGTACCAGAGGCCCAGTTCTAGACTGTTCACCAACCTGTGTGAGTTGAGCTATGTGTGTGTTGCCAGAGCCCCTGTGAGCAGTATGTGTAGAACAGCTGTGTGTGCGTGTCTGTTTCTATGTGTGTGTTGCCAAGGCCCCTGTGAGCAGTTAGCTGTGTGTATAGAGTGGCACAGACGCCGGGCTCCCTCCCAGACTTCCGCCATGCTGGCAGCCGGGAACTCTGATGACTGGGCAATGTTCTTTCGACAGCGGGATAGGGGAACAGAGAGGGACTGTGACCTACCTGTGTGTGGTCTGGCGGGCACCTGACCCACCCCTCTGCCAAGTTCTTCTACTGGGCCATAACACACACCATTAAACCTGGCCAACCATGCTAGGGGATGCAGGAGTGTTGACAAAAACACCAAGGTGCAGGTCAAACAGTTTATTTTAAATACATGGGTGAGCAATGACACACTGTCTAAAAACACACAGTCAGATACGTGCACGGACACACACACACACACACACACACACACACACACACACACACACACACACACACACACACACACACACACACACACACACACACACACACACACACACACACACACACACACAGTCAGAGACGTGCAGTTGTACACGCACACGCAGAGGTTTAATCCCTGCGTTTGTTTACCCCTTCTCTAATATACTATACTGTATATCCTACTAATACCACTGGAGGGGCATCAAACTCATTAAGAAGAAAGACAGCACTGCCCATAAATGAATCTTCATTCTTAAAGGGAGCCCATACTGAACATACAGGCTACACGTTTCATTGACAGTTGCTCTAATGGACCTCAGCAGATGCTTGGAGAATCAGGTCCACATGCAGCAGATGGCTTTAGCAGGCTCTCTGGATTTAGGCTTCTGCATGTTCTCCCTTCCCCTCCCCCACTCTCTCTATTTATCTCTCCCCTATTTTTCTCTCTGCATACATCTATCTCTGTATCTCTCCCACTCTCTCTCTGAGCCTGTGGAGGGGAATGCTGGATCGAGCTAGGAGTGTGGGAGTCAGTTATGCCACAGGCCTCTCTGGGAGTTTACTTAGTGCTGCTGCTGTCAGGGCCTGCCCTAGGGATAAGCAACATAGGCTGTTGAGCATTAGAATTGTAGAATACACAAGGTGCAATTTTGAAATTTGGTTGTGCATCAGCAGTTTTTCTCTTATTATGTCAGTCACTCAATTAGCCATGTCGGCTAACAATTTTTTGATTGGTAGTTAGTCTAGCCAGCTGTCTAAACTTGTAGTAATCATGGCCGAAATACCAACCGGGAACGAAGGGCATATGCCCAGGGGCCCTGACCTCCAGGGGGCCCCCATTGATTTTGTTGGTCACTCTCACTCAGATATCATATTAACATGGCTTAAATTATGGCAAAATGTGTAGAATTTGGGGGAAATTAGCTGTAGAACTTCAACATTTTCTCTACGCCCTATGGCAAAATGTGTAGAATTGCAGGAAATTAACTTTAAAATGTAAACATTTTCTCTCCGCCGTCAAGAGGAGGGCCACTAAAATGTTTTGCGCGCCTAGGGCCCCCAAAAGGCTAGGGCCAGCCCTGGCTGCTGTGTTTGGTTAGGTAACTCAGCCTAACTCAGTCACCTCTCAAACCAAACATGCCTGACTGCATCGATAGGCAACCAGGACACAATGAGGCTGCAAAGCAGTATATATTTTAGACACCCTGCTCTGTTTTGAACTTGGTAGGTGACCATAGAAATAGATGGGGGAGACAACATTACCAGACAGATTCCATGGAGGGTTAGGTTAATTGAAAGCTAATGTGCTGTGACATGGGGACTTGTGTCCTGCAGGAGACGTTCTGTTGTGTCCCTGTGTACCAGTGGCTTCCATTGTCATTCCCTTTAATCCTCCTCATTCAAATTATGGTTATCAAAGGTCAACACGAGAGTGACTTGGGCGTTCGCCTGAAACTAAGACACCATCCAGACAGGCACTGTCTGTGACTTCTGCTGTGACTTTGGAAGTGTGCAGGGACAAAACCTCTGCCTGGAACCGTTTTACGAGCTCCAACAGACATCAATAAACAGTCTCTGCCAATACTTCATTTACATTCTGTCCAAATGGATTGTAAAGACATATCTGATGCAAGCTGTTGTCAAATCACAGAAGAGTCTCTGAAAATAACCACAGAAGCACAAACCCATAACTCACATGATGAGCAATCCTTGGTTGCTGCCACCATGGATATCAGTTGAAAAAATGCATTGGGAAGAAAGGCAACAAAGAAATGGGGAACTGACTTGAGCTGAAATGGTGCAGTTGAGTTGAGGGGAGCTGCATGAGGAATTTGATTATCAACAGGCTAGAGAGAGAGATAGTCTCGTGTTCGTTAATGGGAGGCACACCGCAATGTTCAAATCTCACTTCTTCTTTTTCATACTGCTGAAAATATCAGCTTCCACAGGGGCTGTGGTGGTGTTTTCTAACGACAAACGGACGCAGAGCAGTCAGTTATACAGGAGGGGAACGTTCATCTGCTGACTGTCGTCTGTATCAATGTCACTAACATCATTGGGGGTTTTCTGTACACATTTACACTAGCAGGCAGCACACACTTCACCACATACTTGGTATTCACAAATCATGTTTCTATGGAAATGTCACAAATTACAATTCCATAAGAGATGTCTGTCTTTCCTATCGTTTCAAAAGACCAGGCCACACAAATCGCTGTCATTTGTTGGCAAAACATATTACAATTTCTGCCACATTATAGAACAAAGAAGACAAACGCGATACAAAATGGTGAATCCTTCACACTGGCAATAGGAACACTGGATAGTATTAGCAAACAATAAAGAGAACACCTTAGTTTCCTGTGTTAAAGAATCAGTGAAGGACATTTTATGAATATATTACCAAGTAATGAATGTACTCAATAGCACAGCACTGTCCTTGAAGGTATGATGAAATGTCATCTGTATTCTATTCTCAGATCATACTTACACCATACTTACAAAGTACGGTGATGACACCATTATTTTTGGATAAAGAGGCTTAATGTTTCCAAAACAGAGGTCATTCAGATTTACAGGGCTTGCAGTCAGAGTATACAACCACTTCATTATCCCACTCATAGATCGACTAAGCGAGACCATCGACATGATGTCTCACAGACTTCTGGCATCTTAAAAGCAAGCTATTTACACACAGCAGTAAACATTTCCCAGCCTTGAGAGAATGTGACGCCACAATGACCGTGTCTGTCCCAGCCCTGGGACCAAGAGGCTTTGCACACAAGCTCACACTCACAGGGTCATCCTACAACCCTCTTCTCCATAGCTAACACTGTTCATTATCCATTTCTACTTGAATCAGAATTCATCAATATACTTAATGATACTTAATGATCATTTGATGTGTCAAGGACCATAATAGGATCATTCTCTATTAACACCTTTCGTCTAAAAGCCAATTTATGCTTGATCCGAAAATCTGTCCGGAGTCTCCGTATGGAGGGTGTGACGCAATTGCGGAGCCTCCGGAGGGATGCAGAGGACAAATTGAGCTCTGTACCGCATCGCCGTGCGCCTCCCAAATTTTCAAACAGTGCGGAGGGCTCCGTAGAGCTCCACATTGATATGATTGGTTGACGGTAGGTGGGGGCGGGAGGTCCTGTATAAACACTAACTCCCTTCCTTGACAACTTCCTTCATAACAGGTCTGCTCAACTCCACGAAGCACAAGAAGTATGAATGCCCTCACATCTGCAGAGGAAGTATGAATGCCCTCACATCTGCAGAGGAAGTATGAATGCCCTCACATCTGCAGAGGAAGTATGAATGCCCTCACATCTGCAGAGGAAGTATGAATGCCCTCACATCTGCAGAGGAAGTATGAATGCCCTCACATCTGCAGAGGAAGTATGAATGCCCTCACATCTGCAGAGGAAGTATGAATGCCCTCACATCTACAGAGGAAGTATGAATGCCCTCACATCTGCAGAGGAAGTATGAATGCCCTCACATCTGCAGAGGAAGTATGAATGCCCTCACATCTGCAGAGGAAGTATGAATGCCCTCACATCTGCAGAGGAAGTATGAATGCCCTCACATCTGCAGAGGCCGTATCACCGTAAATGCCGGATTGACCATGCAGCACCTTTTAAGATGGAGATGAATAATTCTCATCTTACTGGTCAGCATAAGATAATGGTGCATCACAAATCAGGTATCTCACACAAACAGACAAGAATGAGACTTTATTGGACTTATGTGAAGTTTATAACACTATGATAAAGGGCAGTTTACACATACAATAACAAACAGACATCTGATTTGTATGAGCATAATTATAACCTGTACAAATCTTTCCATACATTGTTGGTTGTATATTCTCAGTGCATAGCATTACACACAGAGCAACTGTTGCACAGCACAATAGTATCCGAACAGGCTGAAATGGAATAAGGCTGGGTATTTTTTTTTAAAGACTGAAAATAGAGTGAGTTATAACATACCTTTGCACAAAATTAAACCCAGGGAGAAAAAATCCTAAACAAAAAAACCAGAGTGTGGCGGGAGCCAGGCGGCTAGCTCCGCTCACTTCTGCAGGTAAAGCCTATTTTGATTTATTGCACCCCTTCCATCTGCATGCATGACATGATGTCCTAGAACAGTATTCAACAAGCACTTTTATTTATTTTTCTCAATAGTAAACGAGAGGCACTTTGTGGCAACCACAGACAGGCATCATTATAACATATTGCACAAATCAGCTAAAAACTAGTGACATGAAACTTACACACTGGCACCTTTAAGATGATTTTACTTATTTTTTAGAGCTGAAACTAAAATGTTTGATGCTGCCGGTGAACTCCACACAGGTTTTAGCCCGTGCCATATAAAAGGTTCCCGTAGGTTTCCCCTTTACTATATTTGTACTTTATGTTAAGGTACTGTGGCAAAATGTTTTGAGAAGTGGGGCTACAGATGTCTAGGGGATGGCCTATGGCCTTAAAGTAACTGTCCAGTGTTTCCAGATTTCTATTAAATATGACCTATAATTAAATTACAATGAGCTAAATACTTTTCCTTCCAAAAATGGGTAATTAAGCATGTTAAAAGCAGCTTTTCTGTGTTGGAATGGTGTGGGCGTACCCCAACAGAATGGTGTGGGCATATATCGGTCATTAAAAATATTTATGCGAGTAGACCACTGATTGGCCAGCTCAGCCAATAAGGTAGGATGACATTCTCTATGAGGAAATGACAAGCATTTTTTAAACAGTCTGTTTGAGAGACAAGGTGTTAAGTCATTTTTTTCTCCAATGTATGCTTTGGCCACAAATATGAGTATAAGACGAATCAACATTATATGGGTAGGAGTTTACAGAAAATGAACTTTAAAAAGTTAGAATTTCACTGGACAGTTACTTTAAAATAAGCTCCTTAACAGGGATACCCTTGAATAGACTCATACATTTAAGCTGCTGAACATCCAGAATAGTAAGCATATGATTCAGATATACTAATCGGGATAAAAAGAAATAACAATACTGTTATAAATAGTTTATTCCTTTTTTTCTCCAGATGTTTTTATTCTTTTTTTATTTCTTTTTTTTAATAATAAAAGGGTCAGGACAAAGTAACACCTTTTTGTATCTAAGGGGATGCATGGATACAAGATTAAGGTACAACTAGCCATATTATTCCACCTTCTTTCACTGATTGCAAGGCATTTGTTTTACTGAGGGGAACAACAGGGGGGAATACTGTGGACCACTGACTGAAACCCTGCAAAAACCTGTAACAGTGCAAAAGTCTAGTACAATATGTTGCTCTATTAATAGTAGCTTTAAATAAGTACTTTAACTATCAAGTCAGTGCTTGGGCAGAATGGTAGATTTCAAAGCAGTAGCAGAGTAAGCATTGTCAACTTCAAGTAAGGCAAAGAATACCTCCCATAGGCCCCGCCTCCAAGAACGAAAAAACTAAAATAAAAAAAGTGTACATTTGGCAGGTTTTCAGTGATGTAATAAAATGTAAACAAAAAAATAACATCTAGATTAAGGTGTTCCTGGGTTAGCTAGTGTACATTTTGCGATGAAGAAAAGTCTCCTTCTGACACCTAGGGAAAGTATTATTTCTAAAACAAGGCGAGATAAAACAGAATGTGCGATGGGGTGGTGAAAAGAGGGAAGCCTTAATGTCAAAAGTACAAGAAAAGGCAGCTTACATCACTACCCGCTGAAGATTCCTGCCCAAGAGACTGAAGATTTTTTGGTCTGGCCCGTGGTATGCCACAGGTCAGGTGTTACAATTTTTTTTGGCATGCTTAAAAGAAATTATGCATATCTAAATATGCTCATATATATATATATATATATATATATATAGTGTACCAGTCAAAAGTTTGGAGACACCTACTCATTCCCGGGTTTTTCTTTATTTTTACTATTTTCTACATTGTAGAATAATAGTGAAGACATCAAAACTATGAAATAACACCTATGGAATCATGTATTAACCAAAAAAGTGTTAAACTAATCAAAATATATTTTACATTCTTCAAAGTAGCCACCATTTGCCTTGATGACAGCTTTGCACACTCTTGGCATTCTCTCAACCAGCTTCACCTGGAATGCTTTTCCAAAAGTCTTGAAGGAGTTCCCACATATGCTTAGCACTTGTTGGCTGCTTTTCATTCACTCTGCGGTCCAACTCTTCCCAAACCATCTCAATTGGGTTGAGGTCAGGTGATTGTGGAGGCCAGGTCATCTGATGCAGCACTCCATCACTCTCCTTATTGGTCAAATAGCCCTTACATAGCCTGGAGGTGTGTTGAGTCATTGTCCTGTTGAAAAACAAATGATAGTCCCACTAAGCGCAAACCAGATGGGATGGCGTATCGCTGCAGAATGCTGTGGTAGCCATTCTGGTTAAATGTGCCTTGAATTCTAAATAAATCACTGACCTTGTCACCAGCAAAGCACCCCACACCATCTCACCTCCTCCTCCATGCTTCACGGTGGGAACCACACATGCGGAGATCATCCGTTCACCTACTCTGCGTCTCACAAAGACATGGCAGTTGGAACTAAAAATCTCAAATTTGGACTCATCAGACCAAAGGACAGATTTCCACCAGTCTAATGTACATTGCTCGTGTTTCTTGGCCCAAGCATGTCTCTTCTTATTGGTGTCCTTTAGAAGTGGTTTCTTTGCAGCACTTCGACCATGAAAGCCTGATTCACACAGCCTCCTCTGAACATTTGATGTTGAGATGTGTCTGTTACTTGAACTCTGTGAAGCATTTATTTGTGCTGCAATTTCTGAGGCTGGTAACTCTAATGAACTTCTCCTCTGCAGCAGAGGTAACTCTGGGTCTTCCTTTCCTGTGGCAGTCCTCATGAGAGCCAGTTTCATCATAGCGCTTGATGGTTTTTGCGACTACACTTGAAGAAACTTTCAAAGTTCTTGAAATGTTCCGTATTGACTGACCTTCATGTCTTGAAGTAATGATGGACTGTCATTTCTCTTTGCTTATTTGAGCTGTTCTTGCCCTAATATTGACTTGATCTTTTACCAAATAGGGCCATATTCTGTATACCACCCCTACCTTGTCACAACACAACTGATTTGCTCAAACGCATAAAGGAAAGAAATTCCACAAATTAACGAGGCACACCTATTAATTGAAATGCATTCCAGGTGACTACCTCATGAAGCTGGTTGAGAGAATGTCAAGAGTGTGCAAAGCTGTCAAGGCAAAGGGTGGCTACTTTTTTTGGTTACTACATGATTCCATATGTGTTACTTCATAGTTTTGATGTCTTCACTATTATTCTACAATGTAGAAAATAGTAAAAATGGAAGAATAACTCGGGAATGAGTAGGTGTCCAAACTTTTCACTGGTACACACATATATAACACACATATATATCTGAAGCAAGCACAATACTTTCTGTAAAATCTGTAGCTGCACTATTCTCATTCCTCAACGAAATGAAACCTGTTTGTAAAAAGGAAAAGAACTGAAAAACCCCCCAGAAAAGTAAAAGAACCCCAGCCAGTTATGGACTGCAGAAGACTACAGAAGTATGCACGTGGCCGTGAACGTTAACAGTTCTCACACACAGAAGTAGTGTATGCCACTGAAGTTACTTGCACCATATGATTGGAACATATTCTTGGCTCTGTTGTTATTATTGGATCTTAAGTATGCAGTTTGTAAGCACCTTTTGTTGGATATACAAAAGCATTTCCACAGAAACAGAGTGATGCGGAGTTAAGATTTTTCACTTTAAAATGTCAAAAATCAATGATTGCAAAGTTAAACAAACCATACAACTCTATGCACAAGGACTAATTTTAACAATTTCCACAGAAGATTTTACAAAAACACATTTACTTGAAGAACAGTGCAGATGCAAATTTAGTAACAGAATGATGATTTGTGCAGTTGGTGCAATCATTCTGTTACCAAACTTTACATCTGGACTGTCCTTCAAGTAAATGTGTTTTTGTAAAATCTTCTGTGGAAATTGTTAAAATTAGTCCTTGTGCATAGAGTTGTATGGTTTGCAAAACATTTGACTCTCAGCATCACTCTGTTTCTGTGGTATTGCCCTCAAGTGATCCGGATCTCATAGGACCAAGTACGATAAGGCTGCAAACAAGTCAGTCAAAGAGCCAAAGATCTGATTTCACAAGAGAAAGATACCTAGTTCACATATTATCCACTCCTGGGTTGATCAAAACCTGCATTAACACCCCTGGATCGGTTCAGAGACAAAGCATTACATTCAATACCTCTGCTCCCATGGTCTCTTACCAAGCATAAGCCTATGGGCCTTACTGAACACTCATCAATAATAGGTCACCATCACCAACACTCCAGGCACATACTAAGATGACAAAAGTGCAGTTTGTCAAAAAACTAAACTTTCTAGAGACTGAGGAGAAACCAACACAGAAACACTAATGCAGGGTTTGATACATGTTCTAGTACGGCATGTTAAAAAGGTACACATTTGGAAGAGATCACCTCTCTATAAGCACATGACACACTGAAGTAGTCACCAATTCAAAACATGAACCATCAAGTCAGTCAGCACCCTATACTATTGTCTTCTGTGATGATCACCAAAACTGTGTCCGGTTACCATTAAAATGAAGGGAAACGCCATGTACTGTATCATAAAAACACAAGGTCATTCTAAATGGCTTGCCAAAAGACTGAAATCATACCTGCAGATACCATGAGAATAAAGGATGTAATCTTTGACCTCCTGGCTAAATACAATCCGATCTTAAATGACTTTAGAAATCTTTTTGTTGTTGTTGAAAAACATTGTATACAATTTATTAAACAAGATGGACAATGATTCCAATAACATGCACACTGTTTGTCGTTTAACTATAGTGTTAACGTTATTGCAACACTGGCTTCCCTGCAGTTTTGTGTTATATTATTTATCTTAACATAAAAACATCAACAATACATGGGATACTGCTTTTCTGCATACCTTGAACAGAAATGGTAGAAGGAATGGACATTGATTAGATGTCATGTAGCTTAATAATATTGATAATAACAATAATCAAAATTCAACTGGAGAAATTCTAACATGCAGTTTATACTGCACAAACTCATGTGAGACAGCCTGCAAAAAGCACAAGAAGCATTCACAGTAGGTAGGATGAATGGGATGGTAGGGGCGTGGTGGAGGACAATGGATGAAGGGGGAGAAAGTGACAGAAGCACTGGCCTTGGTTTCCACAGGAGATGGAGCAGCCAAATGTAGATCTCCAATAAGCCTCTCCCATACCAGATCTCACATCTCCTGATCGTGGAAATCTTCTTCTCTAGTCTTTGACAAAAAAAGGTATATTACATTACAGCTACTGAACCTTTTTCCACTCAACAACGGTGTCAATACTTTTCAGATGAAAGAGTGGGGGCGGGGCAAAAAAGTAAAAAAGTAAAATAAAATTGGTCAGCATTATTGTTCTTAAATTGGTGGCATTTTCCATGACGCAAATGTCTTGCTGCCATAGGTTGGTGGGGGAAAAGGTACTTGCTTTTCAGTTTATATTCAAGTTCTCATTTTTTCCCTCTGAAAGTAGTAATTTTTTTTCCTTCTTCATTTATTTTTTCTTCCCATAGAAATCTCTCACACTTTCGTTATTTGTGTGTGTTGCTCCTCGTCGAACGGTTCATTCTCCGGGTCAGAGTCTGTGGTGTCAGAGTATCGGTAATGGTCAGGCTCGTTGTCACTAACGTCTGGCGTTACCGAGGTGGAAGTGCTGGCCTCAGAGTTGAAGGGGTCCTCCACAGTCTTGGTAAAGTACAGCTTCACCTGGAGTACCAGAGAAAACACAACATCATTATCCATATACTGAAACATGGCAACAGATCTACAGGACCAGTCAAAAGTTTGGACACACCTACTCATTCAAGGGTTTTTCTTTATTTTTACTATTTTCTACATAGTAGAATAATAGTGAAGACATCAAAACTATGAAATAACACATATGGAATCATGTAGTAACCAAAAAAAAAAGTGTTAAACAAATCAAAATATATTTTATATTTGAGATTCTTCAAATAGCCACCCTTTGCCTTGATGACAGCTTTGCACACTCTTGGCATTCTCTCAACCAGCTTCACCTGGAATGCTTTTCCAACAGTCTTGAAGGAGTTCCCACATATGCTTAGCACTTGTTGGCTGCTTTTCCTTCACTCTGCTGTCCGACTCATCCCAAACCATCTCAATTGGGTTGAAGTCGGGGGATGGTGGAGGCCAGGTCATCTGATGCAGCACTCAAATCACTCTCCTTCTTGATAAAATAGCCCTTACACAGCCTGGAGGTGTGTTGGGTCATTGTCCTGTTGAAAAACAAATAATAGTCCCACTAAGCCCAAACCAGATGGGATGGCGTATCGCTGCAGAATGCTGTGGTAGCCTTGAATTCTAAATAAATCACAGACAGTGTCACCAGCAAAGCACCCCCACATTATAACACCTCCTCCTCCATGCTTTACGGGGGGAACCACACATGCGGAGATCATCCGTTCACCCACACCACGTCTCACAAAGACTGGAACAAAAAATCTCCAATTTGGACTCCAGACCAAAGGACAAATTTCCACCGGTCTAATGTCCATTGCTCATGTTTCTTGGCCCAAGCAGGTCTCTTCTTCTTATTGGTGTCCTTTAGTAGTGGTTTCTTTGTAGCAATTCAACCATAAAGGCCTGATTTACACAGTCCCCTCTGAACAGTTGATGTTGAGATGTGTCTGTGACTTGAACTCTGTGAAGCATTTATTTGCGCTGCAATCTGAGGCTGGTAACTCTAATGAACTTATCCACTGCAGCAGAGGTAACTCTGGGTCTTCCTTTCCTGTGGCAGTCCTCATGAGAGCCAGTTTAATCATAGCGCTTGATGGTTTTTCCGACTACACTTGAAGAAACTTTCAAAGTTCTTGAAATGTTCCGTATTGACTGACCTTCATGTCTTAAAGTAATGATGGACTGTCGTTTCTCTTCGCTTATTTGAGCTGTTCTTGCCATAATATGGACTTGGTCTTTTACCAAATAGGGCCATCTTCTGTATACCCCCCCTACCTTGTCACAACACAACTGATTGGCTCAAACACATTAAGAAGGAAAGAAATTCCACAAATTAACTTTTAAGAAGGCACACCTGTTAATTGAAATGCATTCCAGGTGACTACCTCATGAAGCTGGTTGAGAGAATGCCAAGAGTGTGCAAAGCTGTCATCAAGGCAAAGGGTGGCTATTTGAAGAATCTCAAATATAAAATGTATTTTGATTTGTTTAACACTTTTTTGGTTACTACATGATTCCATATGTGTTATTTAATAGTTTTGATGTCTTCACTATTATTCTACAATGTTAAAAATCCTTGAATGAGTAGGTGTGTCCAAACTTTTGACTGGTAGTGTATACCAAGCGGAAACAACATTTTAATCTAATTACAATTTTTTGCTCTCATGAATTGCAGCAAAAGTTCATGAGAGCAATTATCTTGGCACAAACAGTCACATTCTTGCCCAAATATTAATCAAAAGGATATCCCCCCCCCCCCAATGAAATTAAGTCTCAATCACCTGACTGACCTTGAAGTTGGGGGAGAAGTATCTGTTTGCTTTATCCTTGTTGGCCTTGTCCAGGTCGTTCTTCGTCAGTGAGAGGATCAGGCAATCCTTGTCGTTGTCTCCCGTTCCTCCTGTGGTTTGGATTCCTTCCTGTTCCTTCGGTAACGTCCCGTTCTCCACTTTCTCCTCCGGTCCAGGGATGAAGAAGGTGTTCACCCAGAAGTGAAACATCTTGTCCTGATGGAAAAATACATGGGGGATGGAAGGGTGAATAAAGGCAAGACATGACTCCAAAAAGCAGTTACATCATCTCAACCACAACACAAATGCAGACTATACTCCAATCAAAAATCACAACTCATGTGTTTTTCAGTTAAATCCTGCCATCCCTCAAAGTGAATCGGAATAGGCTGCTACAACACCTCATTTAATATGCATATAAATCAATCATACAATCAAGAACCATACCTTCTTCATCATTTTGTTCTGTTTGTGGAAGAACTCCACCTTGATGTCTCCACACACAGGCAGCGGCTGGGGGAACTCGAAGAACACGTACTTCTCCTCCCGCCGTGTGTTCACCGGGTTGGACGTGTGGATCTTTACCTTGAGCTGGTACACAACAAACTGAGGATCTGTGGGGGAGCACAACAAGTTAACACCAGTCCCTCTCTTGGTGGGTGGAGAGACCACATCACAGCAACTACAACCGGGTACCTATTATTTACATCTAGGCAAATGATGAAAGGAGGACAGCAGAAAAAGGGACAGAATTACATAGTACCACTGCCAGGAATATTAAATATAGAAAAGACTGTTACAGTAACATGCGATAAGGGCCCTACTCTGAGAAGAGTTGACCAAAACCAAGCTTGTTTAAGGGAGCACTTCTAGCCTACAATCAGTCCACTGAGTTGTGGGGGATGCAGAGTTGATTGTTACCATATTAAGTTCCAACTACTCCAACAACACTGACTTCTAAATCTACAACAACCTCCTAGTCAACATGTAAACATGGAATGAAAGCGGATTATCATTACCCCAGTGCCAATTCCCTTTCCTGAAACCATGTGGAATCTGCTCACTCTTGTTTTTAACGGAAGTGTCCCCTTAGAGAGAGAGAAAAAAGGAGATTAACACAGAGTTCTGCTGCCCTGCCTGGGCTTGGGAGGGAGGGGGTGGGTGGGTTATCATCAGGGCTATGTACAAACATACTGTTTACATGCTTACAACCACCCATAAACCGATCCTAACTCACCATCTCAACATGCGAACAGCAACTTCCTGTTGTCAAGTTATTAGGAACTTAACCAGTATAATAATTACGTAACAGCCCTTAAATCAATCATAATATTCATATTAATGCATCTCCTAACATATAGGCCTAAATAAGCATCAGCAAAAAAAAAATCTAAGAAACGGACAGAAAACACAATCTTTACATTGCTGCTACTCACTAAGATTTTATAAGGGAAAGGGGCGGGGGCTTGGGCGTTGATTAAATTAAAACCACTTCAATATTTTGTGTGTTGTGCCATTGGAACTGACCACATAGGCTGAGGGGGGCTCATGTCATGCTGTGGGTGTGTGTTCAGAATAGGGCCAGGAATTGACATTAAAGTCTGAAAGGCACTGGCCAATCAAGCAAGTCAGGAGTATGTTTTGGTTGCCCAGAAGATTATGACCACTTGCCCGAAAATGTCAATGAATTACTTACAGGCAGAAGGGCCATATATTGCCTGCCTATCACCTACACATAGTGGGGAGGAATCAGAAAGATTATAACTGGAATTCTTTCTATTTTGGTTGTTATCAGAGCAGGCTCAACTTGCCAGAATGCCATAAATTGTCTGTCTTTCACTTAAACAATGGGGAGGAACCAGAAAGATCCGTTTTAGGCTACTGGAATTATTTGCTGTTTAGTCATTTTCTCTTTTTGAAAAATATCACCTGCCCAATGGGGCAACATCAGAGCAGGCTCAACTTGAGCGACTGCTCAGTTCACTTGCCCCAGGCAATAGGTAATCCCTGTAGGGCCCGCTAAAGGGACAGGTGAAGTGTCCGAAAAATGTGGATAAAGGAAGTGAAGAGGTGAAACGCCAGACACAGCTGACAAGAGCAGCCACTGACGACAGAATCACACAAAGGGGGTTGTTATATCATAGCTCCGTAGTTGTCTTCTGGCTATCCAGCAAGGTATAAACCCCCTTATCTCTGATGATGCATGCATCCAAGTCAAATGACCAGTGAGCCAAGCAAATAATAGCAGTGAAAATACACCATGCTGTTTTGACTAGCATAACAATAATTGCAAAACGTTCCACTGTGGTTAATGTCAGCGTTGCATGGAGAAAAGGGCAAAAAACATGCAACATGGAGAAGCAAAGCTGTACAGAGCAAAGCAGCGGACAGGGGCAGGACAATCAACTGAAGATCATATTGTGAAAGTGTGGGAAAGCCAGTAGCACACAAGCCCAAGGTAAGACAGCATACAGGAATGAAACAGGATTGAGACCAATGACAAGGAGAAAGCACTTACTACACGTTCCGCCACTGAACATGGGCACCGTCTCGAACACTATCTTGTGGAACAGCAGAGCCACTGGTTTGTACTCCAACTGGTTCTTGAGAAGGTGGCTGTAGTAGTAGACATACCGCCTCTGACTGGGGATCGTCACTCCCTGTGGAATACCAAAGAGAAACACTTAGTGAAACTGAAGATTTTCACTGTCAGTAAAGAGGATCTTTTCCATTTGAAATATCAAATCATGACGACAAGCCTTTATATGATCCTCAAAAATGTTAAAGCTAGGAAGGGAAGCCTCGACTCCTGCAACTATTCATAATGTAGCCTACAATTAAAACAAAGAGTAGAGATACAAGCAACACCCATGATGAACAGGTCTATGGTGTTGACATTATTATCATTTTATCCTTTTAACCCTTATCTTACCATCAAGGTAGGTTGAAAATGGGGATGATCAGTTTCCATGACAGTAGGCGGGCCAGATTAGAACAATAAAATGTACAGCCAGATTGGAACAATAAAATGTACCTTCTTATCTCTGGTCCTGACTTCGCCGTAGAAGTCGAGAGCTTCTTGTGCTTTAGGGAACTTGCCCCGGTGTAACAGGTAAGCACAGATCATGACACCCGTACGTCCCTTTCCAGCTTTACAGTGAATCGCCGCCACATGATTGTCGTCTTCACTTAACCACAGGTCAAGATCTTCGCAGAACGGTTTGATCAGCTCCAGCTGGGGTGGATTGTGATCTTCAAACGGATATTGTGCAACTGGAGAGAGAGGGAGAGAGGTTCCGGGCTGAGTTAGTTATTGTCACACGTGGGTTTTTAGTGAAAGATTCATTCATTCAATGACTGCCTGAATGACAGTGATAATGGTTTCCCTGTGATGTAATATCTAACCTCTGCAATTGAATTTGGCTGCGTCATAATGTCGCTCAGCGCACCTATAAAAAGGGACAAACAAAATACGTTGTTATAATACTGGAATACAAACAGAAGCCTTCTTTCTTTTGTACAAATCGGTCTGTCATTTTTCCACCAGAGATGTGTTTCCATCAAATTGAATTGTTGTGGATAAAAGGCTGTGCATGATGACATAGTGCACGTAAAAATAACTTGCGGTGAAATTCCCACGTACTGAATAAAAAATACAAGTTAAATGGGTTTCCATCGTATTTTCAACAGTACTGATGGTTGTCACAAAAAAAGTTGTTGTTATATTGCGAATTTGCCCACTCTGGTCTTGGCACGTGCACTCTAGCCAACAGCTTGCAGATACAGTGCGGGTATAGCACACAAGATGAGATTATTATAGACAAAATAGCTAGATTTTTATTTGTCAAACAGCAGCCAAGCATCGATCATCATGTCACCAGAATAAGACTTCGATATTTATTGGAAAGGAGCATCAAGCTCATCAACGTGCACTTTCACCACCCTGTGAAGTTCATCGTAACTTATTTAATCTGTAGCATAATAAACTGCATGCTTTCCCGAGTTGTAGTGGGAGGACCACACAATATATCATCGCATGACTCCAAGTTTACGTCGATATGATGGTTATTATATCAATATGTGCATAAAAGCATTTCCTCCGCCATTTCTCACATAATTAATTTTACCGACACAAAAAGATCCCACCTTGTCTAGCGTATTTTGTTTTGTTGACATTTGGAAAGTTTACCGATACATTTGCCATTTCCATCAGGCTTGTCGTGCCATGTTTTATCCAACATATACTTTACTACTCCCATAAAAAGGTTGGATAGAAAGCTGGTTAATGAGAAACCTGTGGTCTTCAGTATCTTTGTAACGCAGTGAGTCATTCAGTTAAAGCCAGTCTACTCAGTAACGACTTTATACTGAGTGAGGAAGACATTGTCGTAAATTCCCTTTCCCGGGTAAAACTATGCCAAAGGTTACCATGATATGATTGTTCTACCCCTTCATCACAATGCTTAGGCCTATCCATCAAGAACCACTGATGACTAAAGGCAAATAAGTGGCTACTGTTGCTACTGCGGTTTGCATTCTCAAAAACATGAGGACTTTTTCTTCCTCCAGGCCTATACTCTACAGACATTTTCTGCACGCATCAGACATAACTTTGCAGCACAGCAACCGCCGCTGACCATACTGCATATGCACAAGCAAAATAGTCAGATAGCAGGGTACTCACAGATTATATATCTTGTAATGATTTTTGTGTTTAGAGTCCAGAAACCTGAGGAGAGAGAGAAGAGGAGAATTACTTTTCCATCCGGAACACATTTTTCGCAGATTCTGGTCCGATCTAAACCTTTCAACACTAACTAACTGCCCTCTAAATCACTAGCTTATGCAGAGTGTAATGACAGCATGTCATAGGGGCAGACTGACAGGCTCTCAGACAAGCTAAATAATAGTGTTACAACATTGACTATCCAGGGTTCTACATTAACTTTTTCCACTGGTGACACCAACCTTTTCCACTGGTGACACCAACCTTTTCCACTGGTGACACCAACCTTTTCCACTGGTGACACCAACCTTTTCCACTGGTGACACCAACCTTTTCCACTGGTGACACCAACCTTTTCCACTGGTGACACCAACCTTTTCCACTGGTGACACCAACCTTTTCCACTGGTGACACCAACCTTTTCAGTTGGTGGCACCAGCCCATGATTTGGTCGCACCAATTGTTTTAAATAATTGATAATGGCCTGTGTCCCATAATGTGCCTCCATTCCATACAGAACCAGGCTAATAATCACTAGCCATCTTTTAAATTAGCATGCCCTTGTGTTCTTATATTGTTTTGGATAGATTTACTGTAACAGCAAAGAAAAGAGACTTAAAATAAAGTGCAAAATGAATTTATTGCAGATTTCAAAGTGCCATGTGTTATTTCCTGCGAAATCCTCTAGAGGGCAGAATTTGACAAAACTATACTTAATAACGACTGCAAAAATAAAATAAAGCGTGTAGGACTGACTAAATTGGATGTGAAGCACACAACAGTGCTTTAAACACATCAGACCATTGAGAGCTTGGAAGATTTTGGAATTTAGATTTTTTTGTTTAGTTATCCTTTAAAATCAGGTGAGCACCAGCCAGACAGTAGTGTTTGGCTAGCAGTATTTCTTATAGAGCACATGTGGAGTTTTTAAAACAAAATGGCTACATAAATGGCTACTGGATTTATGCAAATAATCATGATTCTGCCTGGTAGGCATAAAGGCTACTTTGTAGTTACATTTTAATTGCCTTTCCATCTATCCGAAAACGGTTAGACCATCATTAGCATCGCTAACAGCTACATAAAGTGGCCGATATATAGGTCCAACGTGCACCACACACAGCAGGACTGGACATTCAGGTACATTTGCCAGTGGCACACCAGCCAGTGCCAACTGAAAGCTACTGGCCCAAATGAAAGAAATACTGGCCTGGGTCAAGACCTGACAGGAAAGCGAATGATGCGTGCATAATTTCAATAGCAGGTGATTTTATCTTTCATTTGCGGGCTGAGCAAATAGCCTATACATGGTTCATACAGACATTGGCAAGTCAAATTCAAGGACTTTTCCAAGCACTTAATTGTAATGTTCAAGGACCTATATTTTATAATGAACTGTTGTAATAGCCTATAGAAAAAAGCTCCCTCCAAAATGTATGCAAAAGTAGTATGCATTACCACTAAGAATAATGCATTTTAATAGGCCTATCCAATGGCATTATGCATTGACATTACTTTTACATTCTAAAATATGTCAGAATAATGTGGACATTGCCTGACTAAAGACAGCATGCTCCCGACACAAACACACTAATTATATCTGTCCATGTGGTAGCTAGTCAGTCGCGCCCTTTTGAGATGTTTAAGAGTTATTGTGAGGTTACTGTATCATGTTTTAAAATGAGAAAGCGACAAGAAATCTGGGTTTCCTTTGTAATGGAATGCTTTGTATGGAAAACCAAGTTGAAGCCAACATTCGATGTGTTGCTCATAATAACTGCACATGTTCTTACCGCAATAGACTAGTGCAACACCCTTCAATTGAAACGGCGGGAAACAAACGAAAGCGCCTACAACTCTCAGAAAAACTGATCAGAAATGAACTCACAGAATAATTATATTGTAGCAGTAGAACAAATATTCAACCATGACTTTGAACTTTTTAAATACCTGGTTTGCATACCCATTATTGCCTTAGCATTTACTGGTAGATATCATAACTTGGAACATCTTTCCTACCACTCCCGCTGTTGGTTTTCACTCCACGCAACAACCAGCTGTTGGAGGGCTGAGTGCTCTCTCTGCTTGACAGATAATCTATAGGCTGTGTGTGCGCAGCGAGCGTGTGATAAATAAACCGACATAACGAACAGCTTCGGGAATCCATCTGTTTTCTTAGCATTTATAGCCTAGATTAAAAATAGCATTATTACAATATTTTTCTCACTGGGCCAAGCATCCACTGACGGGGACGATAGACTGGCCCGTAGGGTTTCCAAAACCTCCCGTATGTTGAGCCCTGACACACACAGACAGGGGCATTCCCGTGCTGTTGTTGGTTTATTTTTGGTCAATTGCACATTACTGTTTGAATAAATCATGATAAAAATGGTAATTGTGAACCAAAGACTAACGTGACCAGGAAAAGAAAGAAAAAAAAAAAAAAAAAAAAAAAAATCACTGGCACCCTTGCGACCAACAAATAATATGTGTCGCAGGCCTCCCTCCCGAGTGGCACATCAGTCTAAGGCACTGCATCGCAGTGTTGCAGCGTCACTACAGCCTGGGGTTCGTTCCCAGGCTGTATCACAACCGGCCGTGACCGGGAGTCCCATAGGGCGGCGCACAATTGGCCCAGCGTCGTCCGGGTTAGGGGAGGGTTTGGCCGGGGGGCGTTGTGGCTTTACTTGGCTCGTCGCGATCTAGCGACTCCTTGTGGCGGGCCGGGGCGCCTGCAGGCTGACTTCGGTCGTCAGTTAAACAGTGTTTCCTCCGACACATTGGTGCAGCTTGCTTCCGGGTTAAGCGAGCGGGTGTTAACCTCTAAAGAAGCGCGGCTTGGCGGGTCATGTTTCGGAGGATGCATGACTACCTTCACCTCTCCCAAGCCCGTTGGGAAGTTGCAGCGATGAGACAAGATCTTCATCACGAAATTCGGGAGAAAAAGGAGGTAAATTAACAAAACAAAAAAATATTAAATAATAATTAATGTGTCGCACAGCCAAGTCAAACGGTCGCAGATGCGACTGTTTTGGTTGCAGTATTGAACCCTGCTATCAGTAGGGCATGTTGGTCGCTCAGGTTGGTTCACACATCTAAAAACTACAGCTTCTGATAAATGATGAAGGATGCTTTTTCTGTTCACATTTCCAAAAGCCTGCAACTTTCTGTGTCTACAGCCTGCGTAAATCGAAGGAAATTGTTTGGACAATACAACAAGCAGGGTTAGGTTAAGTTCACAGGTGGCTTGCAGGTCACCCCTTTGGTTTCAGTTGACAAACCAGGCAAGCCTCTGAAGCTGGGATGACAGCATGCATTTCAAACATCCTATTCTCACCACTGTCGCCCATATAATGATAATCAGTGAGAAACAAGATGAGACCAAAGATAGGCCTAGTTTACCAAGGGTTGTGCAAATTAGGTTTAAGAATGGTTTGGTTAAGGTAGTTCGTACATGTTAACTACCTGCTGTTTTCATTTACATGTAGCCCATTTCATTCCTTTACATTCTAAGAAACCCTTCATTATTTTGACTGGGACATCAACATGCACATTTAGGTTTTTTAAGTCCTTACCGTACTACGTCATCGATGTTGTTTCTGTAGACACCCTCAAGTCTTTCAGCAGGAAAGCCCATGGCAATTATGTTTGGATAAATATCTGAACGCAGGAGTCAAAGAAACCAGGAGGTTGGCTGCTGAAAGGTCTGAGACTAATGGGAAGAATCACACCTAGGCCAGTATTAATCACCAACATACACATACAATTATGATTGTCTAGCAATCGTCATTCAATTCACATATCTCGACAATCGTCGCATAAACAAACAACTCCTTGATTTGCCCAAACATAGATGGCTTACACCATACTGTACATGCATTACTTATCATGCCAGACCAATCACGACAGAGCTGTATGGAGAACAGGATAGAGCATGTGTAATATGGAGCAGATGGTGCTCTCTCTACGAGACCCAGTGACGGACATTAACCTACCAGGCCCCACAAGGGCACCAAATAAATCACATTGTTCCACAGCCAACTGCCCCCGCCCTTCCCATCATCTCTTCGAAAGAAAGACCATTACATCACTTAGATATATGTATAATATAAAAGCTTACGTTAGTCTAATTTCCTCATGCCACTTGGGAAATATATCCATGCACAAAATAATTGAATTCTTCATACAATAAATGACCTATTTTGTCAAACAATTAAATCAGAAATAGGCTACTACTATATGAAATAAATATAAAACATTCTCTAAATTATTATTCTGTTACTGTTCATTTACTGAGACGCGGTCCGTCTCGTCACACACTCATCTCCTCCGATAGCGTACTTTACATTTGAACTGGCATAAAATCACAATGACGTCATGCTCAAAAAGTACCCGACACTACTGCAATGACAAATGCAATGTCAGCATGAGCAGAGCCTCACATGTAACTGTTCCTATCAAATACATAGTCAATGGACTGAATGGGATCAATTCAATTGTTCCAGAACATAGGTAGTCTCTATAGGCCTACTGCCATTTTCCAGCGACACCATTTAGGAAATTAACTTAGCATTTTCGTATTCTTAAATAGCACAGACATAGGCCTATAAAAAAGATTTGAAAACCTAACATATCATTACAAAAACCTCCTCTAGTCCCATGAAGACGAAGGAGTCTCAAATGGCAGTTAAGGCCTAAAGGCTAATCTTTAAACCTCTGCTACTAGTGTGGTGGAAAGGCATTGCTGTTGATGTGAAATCTCATCACAATTTGAAGGCCAATTCCTAGAACTGGAATCATTACATAACAACCATAGCTACAATGCCTGGAACAATAGCTATCTCACATCAAAATATGTTTGATAAAACAAGGTGATTTAGCTATAATCCCATGTTTCACTCATACAATATCATTTCAAAATTACTTAGTTAGGCAAACCCTAACCCAGTGGTTCCCAAATTTGGGGTTGGGAAAATGTAAATGAGGTCCCCTTAGAAAATCTGTACTCTTATCAAACAAATTAATAACATTTTCCCTCTTCAAATAGGTATAGAATACAACCTTTTAGTGTCAACTAATGGCGTTTTACAATATGTTGGGCCAGCCTACAGCAACAAAGATTTTGTGAATATGAACACAGGGTGTTTACTAGGGAATATAATGTTTCCCCTGTATTTTCTTGTGTCAATTTGCAGTCAAGTGCAGAAAAGGTTTGGGAACCCCTGCCCTAACCATATTCCAGTTCTGCTTTTTGCACAGAGCTTTCTGAGATCACTGAACCAAGGGGCCACACACACAACAAATAGGCTTTGACCATTTCAAGTGCAAGACAAGACATGACAACTTAACATACCAATATTGTACTACAGTAGTACGCTGCACTTCCTCCCTCCAATCACGCTCATAACCTTTACCTAGCTTTTATTTGTGCATTCTACATGCACCTACACTTTCACCATTTGATTGCATACCTTGCAAGGTTAGGTGACCCATTTCAGACAAATCTAACTTCTGAACATTTGTCTTTTAGAGAATGTTCTTCTCTGGTCATTTGTAACTAAACACTTTATCCCTAAGATTGCTCAAATCAATACAAACAAGCTGACCTCATTAAGACATCAAGACAAGCAAACCAACTGTCTACTGATTACGTACATTCTAGCACCATGAAATTGGTACATCCCACTAATGAGCAAGTACTATTACCATTTCGCATCACTCTGATAATGATTCCATGCTTTTGGTCTTTGTGTGGCTAGCAGCAGCACTGATTGTGAATATAACGTTAATCCATTAGCTATAGTTTGCTAGATCATTTTGTAGGCCAGAGAACCACAAGAATGCGTCGCAAAAGGTTGATCTCTTTGTTCCCCATCCAAGATTTAGCTAGCTATATTAGCCAACTAACCAGTTAAAATGTACAGTTGACAACCAAATAATTAAAGACTAAACATTATCAACATCAATTAACTAGACAACGTTAGCTACCACGGCATTAGCTAGCCTAGCTACGTTATCCTTATGTTATGATGCTGAATCTCTCATTCAATCATGATGATGTGCAAACTACTAGCTAGCTAACGTTATGCAAGTTTTGGGATATATTTAGCTAGCTAGCTATCAAGACCGCATTTAATTTAACAGGACAGACACCTTTATCAAATAGCAATGAGTAGGTTAGTGTCATTAGCTGCCTAGCTAGCAGGTTAGTTATTCTTTCACATATAGTTAACTAGCCTAACTAAAGATATATATATATATATATACACACACACACACATACATATATATATATATATATATATATACACACACACATATACATACATACACATTTTTTTAGAAGTAATGTTCACCGACTACTAGTACAGACTTACTAGCTAATATTAGCTAACGTTAGCTAGCTAGCTAATCATCTTTTGGAGAAAGGTTAAGTTAGCAATCTAGGTATTCATGTGTTAGCTACAGTAGCTAGCTAACTAGCAATGTAATACAGAGAAAGATTAACACACATAAAAGTTACTGTAGTTAGCTAATATTAACGTTACAGACATTGAACAAAAAGGATACAAGTCAAGTCCAAGTCAAACCCATCTTCCTGGTATCTCCTTTTGTTTCGGCTGACAATTTCCTTTATGATTGCAGCCATATCTGTGGCAGGGGTCTTTACCGTTTTTAAATTAAGAGAAAGTATCGTTGCCTTTGTATGAAATGTTGCCAATATTTTTCTCCCTCGCAATCCCGTTGGTGTCAAACGTTGACAGCTAGCTAGCTAAGCTAGCCGTGCTAGCTAGCTAGAATAGTTTCTGCTGCCGATAGGTCATAAAGGAGGGCCTCACTCCGTTCCACCACAGGCCCGGCTTCCCAGGTCCCGCAATTTTACACAAAATCCCCCAGATGAATAGGTGATTAATTATCCAGCCCTCGGAGCGTTGTATTTCAAGAGAGTACCAAGTATCTGATTTCGCCAAAGGCGCCGTGATTATGCCAGACAAGCGGAGAGAAATCTCCCCGCCGTTCCTTTCCCAGAAAAGTGACTGACACACTCGATCTCAGCACACACGTAGGTAGATATGGCTAGCGCATAGCATGTCAATTCTCAAACAAAAAAAAAGCAGTCACCCGACAAAAAAAATTGAGGGAAAATTGACAGCCTCCACCTTAAAGACTACAAATCTGTTCGATTTTTATTTATTTTATCTTATAACACGCCTGCCGTTCTTCCCTGAAACGTCCCTTTCCCTACTGTACTGACTCGTTTCTCCCAGCCCCAGGCTGCACTCGCGAACTTCCATCATGGCTTCCGTAAATTCCGTTCCAATTGAGAAGGCTATGATTGGACAGAACGTTATGCCGCAGTGTAAAATAGTTATTCAAAGACGTCTATCCGGCGAAACGCCGCTAGGACAACACGTAAAATAGTGCAGAATAAATTGACAAAGCTATCATTAAATGTCTCTTTCATTGAATAAAAAAATAAAAAATGTAATTTAATTTATAATAAATTGTTTTAATCTGCGTTGGAAGGACATGGGCACTGAACAGCGACCTATCTTCTCTTATCACGTGTTTCTGTAATTGTGGAAGTTTCCTATATTTAATTTAGGAATCATGACATTGATATGTATATAATCAAATCAGAGACTTTGCGTTGTGTAACTCTATACTCGATGTGCTGGATGCATTTGTTTTAGCCTTTTAAACAAATACATTCCATTGTATCATGGCATTGTATAAACTACATGTGGAGCAAATTGCAGGTGTATTAGATGAGGAATAAATACATTGGCTGTTGCCTTTTCACTATGCAAATAGACTAGGAAACAAAAATAAAGAGTACGTGTCTCACCATTTCAATGTTTTGATACTTGACAACTTCAAAGTTGTTGCACATTGTGCATCTTTTACACTATGCATTACAGACTAGGAAACAAAAATAAACACAGTTGTTACACATTCTGCAGTGTATGAGTACCTTGACTTTTCCTAGGTCTCTACCCGGACAGGAGTTTGTAAACCAGTGTAGATGACAAGCACTAGTTGTGGTCACTGGACTTTCGCGAATAGTTGTGTTAGGGCGCCATCTGTCAGATTTGCATGGAACATGAAGTACAGTATCCTGACCTACACAGTAAGTAACAAAAAAATAAACGTTTTATGAGAGGGGAGTACCTTAATTTGCACAATATGGGTTGTAGCCACCTCATTAAATCTATAGTTTTACTTGTTGCTATTTACCTAGAAAAATGTTCGTTCAACATCTGTCTCATGTCACAGAAATATTGAGGAAATTATTTTACAGTGTCTATTCCAAAACAGTAGGGGGCACCGATCATGCAAATTGCGCGGAGCCTCACGCTGACAACCCCCGGACAAGAGTAAAGAGTCGGAAGCGCGAGGTGAGTGTCATGCCAGTTCACATGAGCAAACTGTGATGATGGTTTATTTGTTTTTCTAAATATGTTTAATGTTATTAGAAATAGATGGATTAATCCAACACATTTCACAAGGTGGCCGGGCTAGCGGGATTTGTTCCCCTACAAAGTAACGACTAATTTTGGCATGAGGCTGCATGCTAACTGGAAGGTCAAAGCTAGCTCTCGAAAACCCTTCTCCATATAGGGTTTTCAGCGGTTACATTCGCATACATGTGAACTACAATTCCGACGCTGTGTTTTTAACGTTTAGAAAAGTCAATCATCGCTTTTAAACCGGGTTTCCAAACATATGCTGATATGCCCCTTATCTTTCATATCAGCGAGAAATAATCATTCAAATAAAGATACATTTACTGTAGCAGTTTTGCACAGATCCACAAGCTGTGTGTCTCCAGTTGAACTACACATCCTCCCCAGTTACGCATACACACAGGTGTTCGGATCACGCTAGATAGTTAATTAGCACAGGTGGCCGCCTATGTTTTCCGTGAACAAGCGATGTAACGTGGCGATATGGCCATGTGGGAATACTAATGCAGTGTTTACATGGTAGACGGCAAACCGGATGTCATTGTTTTCAAGCACGACTGTAAATGCCGACGGTGAATGCCGTCAGCCGCCACAGTAGACTGGACAAAGTTAAACTATTTCAACTTTTGCCGTCTGTGGTAGCATTGTTTTCTACCGATGTTGATTTGCACTGATTGTTTACTGAAATCACTATAGCAACACATACCTTGTGCTGGCTTGGTTTTGCTGTCACCCTCTTTCTTGCTTTGTTGATCCGCTATGCCAACAGATATTACGTTTTTTTGCGTCCCTCCTCTAAACTCTAAATCATAACACTAACCTAGCTTTCAAACTGAGGCATTCTGCCTTCTTACAGTTTTCAGCCATTAATGCCGTTAGCTTCGCCCACGACTACCTCTTGTGAACTACAATCTTGATACTGTTTTTTAACGTTTAGAAACGTCAATCAATGCTTGCCATATGGCTTTCAAAACATATGGCCCTTATCTTCCATCAGCGAGAACGAATCCTTCTAATAAAATAAACTTACTGTAGCAGTTTTGCATAGATCCATCGGACGAAACTACACTTCCGTTTATACACAGGTGTTCGGAGATTGATAATTAGCACAGGTGGTCGCCTCTTGTCTTTTCGTAAACAAGCGCTGTAACATTATGGCCTTGTGGGAACACTAACCCTATCAAGGTGTGTAGTAATTGAACTTTTAGTTTTTAGAAAATTATTTCTCGCTGATATGAAAGTAAGCGTCGTCTTGATATTCTGGTGTTGTTCGGGCAATTTTTTAAGTATTGATAGGGCCCTTGTTTGTGGGGGAATGTAACCTTTTCTGGGTGATTTGTGATGTTCTATTTGTGCCATGACTGTGTTTTTGTATTTTAACGTATGTGTGTATATTAATGTTGTACTATACAGGGCGCATTTTAAAAAGAGACCTAGGTTACATTAGAAAAAAGTACCTTGTGTTTCCAAAACCGTACCGCAAGCGTCGAGATCTTAACAAAATTCCAGCGGCCAGAATATACTATCGTCAATAGGTGCTAAAGGTAGTTGGCGTCTATGAATGGGTTAGGTCAAGCCAAACTTTCAGTTTTGTAACACGCAAAGTGAAACTGCTAGCTAGCTAGTAGTCTTTTCACAGTTTAGATTGTCTGTATTGTAAAATAATTTTTAGAAATAGACTGTTAAAGACCCAGAGCAGTCAAACTTGATTTTCCTCTGTTTATACACTGAACAAAAGTATAACCGCGACATGTAAAGTGTTGGTTTCATGAGCACAGAAAGCTTATTTATCTCAAGTGTTGTCTACAAATTTGTTTACACCCTTGTTAGTGAGCATTTCTCCATTGCCAAGATAATTCATCCACCTGACAGGTGTGGCATATCTAGAAGCTGATTAAACAGCATGATCATTACACAGGTGCACCTTGTGCTGGGGACAATAAAAGGCCACTAAGATGTGCAGTTTTGTCACACTACACCAGGGTTCTTCAATTCTGGTCCTGGAGGGCCGAAACACCTCTGCTTTTCATCCTCTCCTTCTAATCAGGGGCTAATTCAGACCTGGGACACCAGGTGAGTGCAATTAACTACCAGGTAGAAATAAAAAACAGAAGTGTTTCGGCCCTCCAGGACCAGAATTGAAGAACCCTGCACTACACAATGCCACAGATGTCTCAAGTTTTGAGGGCGCATGCAATTGGCATGCTGACTGCAGGAATGTCCACCAAAGCTGTTTTGAGAGAATTGAATGTTCATTTCTCTACCAGAAGTGGATGATACAAGTGACATCAATAAGGGATCATAGCTTTCACCTGGTCAGTCTATGTCATGGAAAGAGCACGTGTTCTCAATATTTTGTACACCAAGTGTATTTCCACACTATGAGGATGGAATAATACTGTGTGAAAATTGTGTTTTGGTGGGATGGAGTTTTGGCCATAGTAGCTACTAGCCAAGCTTTATTGTTCAATGTCAACTGTGATCAAGTTGGGAGAATTTATTTTTTTCTCCAATCCCGCAGACATCTAAGAAGATGGTGTTGAAGGAGATTCCAACTGAAAGTGTTGGCCGGCCCTTGGGCCGGAATGAAGTTATTGGTTTACTCTTCCGACTGACTATATTTGGTGCAGTCACCTACTTCACCATAAAGTGGATGGTTGATGCCCTTGATCCCACAAGGAAACAGAAAATGGAAGCGCAGAAACAGGTGAAGTTTTAAAATATTGAGAAGTTTGACCTGTTTGATTCTGAGCATCTTCTGTGGATATGTATCATGTTTGTTGGGACTTTATTGTAATGTGCAAAGGTAGATGACTATTTACAGTTGGGGGTTTTAGGCAGAGAAACTCATGAAGCAGATTGGTGTGCAGAATGTCAAGCTCTCAGAGTATGAGATGAGCATTGCAGCACATCTGGTGGACCCATTGACCATGCAGGTAAGAGAGCTGCATCAATACACCATTTTTTGAACCCCAAACTTCATTACAACATTCTACAGAGTATACGAAACATTAGGAACATCTCCTCTCCTTCAACTACACTGATTTGAAGTGGATTTATCAGGTGACATCAATAAGGGATCATAGCTTTCACCTGGATTCACCTGGTCAGTCTATGTCATGGAAAGAGCAGATGTTCTTAAGGTTTTGTATACTCGGTGTATGCCGTCTATGCCTCATAACTAACTGATGTGATGCTCTCTCTACAGATCACATGGAGTGATATTGCTGGCCTAGATGAGGTCATCACTGAGCTGAAAGACACTGTCATACTTCCCATCCAGAAGAGACACTTGTTTGAGGGATCCAGACTGCTTCAGCCACCAAAAGGTGAGTCTCTTCTTTCATAAAATATTAGTTTATTGATACAGGTAATGATAGAGACACAATGCATATTAAGGTTCAACAGACCACCTTCAGTCTTTAGTACTCCTCGTACCTCTTCATTATGATAACAGGTGTGCTGCTGTATGGACCACCTGGCTGTGGAAAGACGCTGATTGCCAAAGCAACTGCCAAAGAAGCTGGCTTCCGCTTCATCAACCTGCAGCCTTCCACCCTCACAGACAAGTGGTATGGAGAGTCCCAGAAACTGGCTGCTGCCGTCTTCTCTCTAGCCATTAAGCTCCAGCCCTCAATCATCTTCATAGATGAGATTGGTAAATGCTTATTTTACCATTGCCCTTCCTTTGGTATACAGTACTTTGAAATCTTGTTTGGGTTCTTCAGCTAAGCCTGTTATGTAGTGATCATCACCATCTCCTGTTGATCCTGTAATTTTCTGTTCCAGACTCTTTCCTAAGAAGCCGTTCCAGCTCTGACCACGAGGCCACAGCCATGATGAAGGCTCAGTTCATGAGCTTGTGGGATGGGCTGGAAACTGACTACAACTGCCAGGTACAGTGAGGGGAAAAAAGTATTTGATCCCCTGCTGATTTTGTACGTTTGCCCACTGACAAAGACATGATCAGTCTATAATTTTAATGGTAGGTTTATTTGAACAGTGAGAGACAGAATAACAACAAAAAAATCCAGAAAAACGCATGTCAAATGTTATAAATTGATTTGCATTTTAATGAGGGAAATAAGTATTTGACCTCTGCAAAACATAACTTAGTACTTGGTGGCAAAACCCTTGTTGGCAATCACAGAGGTCAGACGTTTCTTGTAGTTGGCCACCAGGTTTGCACACATCTCAGGAGGGATTTTGTCCCACACCTCTTTGCAGATCTTCTCCAAGTCATTAAGGTTTCGAGCCTGACGTTTGGCAACTCGAACCTTCAGCTCCCTCCACAGATTTTCTATGGGATTGAGGTCTGGAGACTGGCTAGGCCACTCCAGGACCTTAATGTGCTTCTTCTTGAGCCACTCCTTTGTTGCCTTGGCCGTGTGTTTTGGGTCATTGTCATGCTGGAATACCCATCCACGACCCATTGTCAATGCCCTGGCTGAGGGAAGGATTTGATGGTACATGGCCCCGTCCATTGTCCCTTTGATGCGGTGAAGTTGTCCTGTCCCCTTAGCAGAAAATCACCCCCAAAGCATAATGTTTCCACCTCCATGTTTGACGGTGGGGATGGTGTTCTTGGGGTCATAGGCAGCATTCCTCCTCCAAACACGGCGAGTTGAGTTAATGCCAAAGAGCTCGATTTTGGTCTCATCTGACCACAACACTTTCACCCAGTTCTCCTCTGAATCATTCAGATGTTCATTGGCAAACTTCAGACGGGCCTGTATATGTGCTTTCTTGAGCAGGGGGACCTTGCGGGCGCTGCAGGATTTCAGTCCTTTACAGCGTAGTGTGTTGCCAATTGTTTTCTTGGTGACTATGGTCCCAGCTGCCTTGAGATCATTGACAAGATCCTCCTGTGTAGTTCTGGGCTGATTCCTCACCGTTCTCATGATCATTGCAACTCCACGAGGTGAGATCTTGCATGGAGCCCCAGGCCGAGGGAGATTGACAGTTATTTTGTGTTTCTTCCATTTGCGAATAATCGCACCAACTGTATCACCTTCTCACCAACCTGCTTGGCGATGGTCTTGTAGTCCATTCCAGCTTTGTGTAGGTCTACAATCTTGTCCCTGACATCCTTGGAGAGCTCTTTGGTCTTGGCCATGGTGGAGAGTTTAGAATCTGATTGATTGCTTCTGTGGACAGGTGTCTTTTATACAGGTAACAAGCTGAGATTAGGAGCACTCCCTTTAAGAGTGTGCTCCTAATCTCAGCTCGTTACCTGTATAAAAGACACCTGGGAGCCAGAAATCTTTCTGATTGAGAGGGGGTCAAATACTTATTTCCCTCATTAAAATGCAAATCAATTTATAACATTTTTGACATGCATTTTTCTGGATTTTTGTTGTTGTTATTCTGTCTCTCACTGTTCAAATAAACCTACCATTAAAATTATAGACTGATCATTTCTTTGTCAGTGGGCAAACGTACAAAATCAGCAGGGGATCAAATACTTTTCCCTCACTGTAGGTCCATCATGAATAAAATACAAGGATCATGTGACACCTGTCTGGTTGAGTCTGTTTCTCACTTGCCTCTCACCTTTTCCACATGTAGGTCATCATTATGGGGGCCACTAACCGTCCACAGGATCTAGACTCTGCCATTCTGAGGAGAATGCCCACAAGATTTCACATAAATCAGCCTGTGAGTATATTCACAAACTGTACACGTTTATCAGTGTATATACACAGTACTATGAATATGTACTATGATATGTGGTCCTCTGTAGCTCAATTGGTAGAGCATGGCGCTTGTAACGCCAGGGTAGTGGGTTCGATCCCCGGGACCACCCATACGTAAAAATGTATGCACACGTGACTGTAAGTCGCTTTGGATAAAAGTGTCTGCTAAATGGCATATTATATTATGATTATGCAGTACTATATGAGATTACCTGAAATGTATTTAATTCCTGCTAAAAATATCTTCTTGCAGAATGTCAGGCAGAGGGAAGAAATCTTGAAACTCATATTGGAAAATGAAAATGTAAGTTCTACATGTAAGTCATGGTAATTAAGTTATGCTTTTTGTCAGTGTGTGTTTTCACTAAACCTCCCCATGCATATCCCAGGTTGAGCCCACTGTTGACTTTGTTGAGATAGCGAAGGAGACTGATGGATTCTCAGGGAGTGACCTCAGAGAGTTGTGTCGGGACGCTGCTCTGCTCTGTGTGCGGGACTTTGTCCATAACACCCATGCCAATGACAGGTACCACACCCCTTCTCGAGCCCTAACGTGATGACCATTACCACTGTCTTACATTGGCTTTACATATGAGCATTTGTAGTGATTAGAGATTTCACACAATTAGAGTGCCTTCTGCAGTTACCAGCAAGATACTGACCTTTTCTTTGTCTTCTGTCTCCCTCCCACCACCCTTCCAGTCTAGAAGAGGATTACATCCGGTCCATCCAGCAGCAGGACATGCAGAGGGCCATCCAGAAGATGAGGAAGTCCAAGTCTGCAGGGGGACAGAGTGTACTGATGCATGCTGCTATGGATTGAGTCTTGACGTGCAAAAGAGAACTATTAAGCCTCTGGATATGTTTTCCTTATGTATGAAGAGTACTGATAGAAACCATGAAGCGGTACACATAATAATGTAATGCCTAACATAATATCACTTCAACATTTTACTTCATTTATTATTTAAGAACATTTGGTTCAATGTATTCACATTAAATGTTTCGGTCAAAATGCAATTTATTATCTTGAAGTTAGGTGTTACATGATACTTATGTTGGCATTAGTTTCTTATGCATATCTGCTCAACCAACATCTCACCGAAGCATGCTCTCAGACTGCAAAATATGAGCACAGCTTTGGATCCTTTCAGGTTTGACAGTACACATGCTCGTCCTTATTACACACACACAGCAATATTGATTTAGCCTTTGGCTTTCACCTTCCATTTTATCTGAACATCAAATGTTTATTTTGGTACTGTATATTTAGGGCTATTCAGAAAAATGTTTTCAGGAAAGCTGTTAATCAAACTAGCTAGTGTAACATCTGTAATAGAATGTGCTACTTTTAGTTGGCACTGTCATCCTTTGACTATTAGCTAAGTGTTATACAATGAGTGGTTTTCGGATGTCTGAATTATATGAATTAGATCATACGTTTTATCATGCATGATAAATGTTTCTATATCAAAAAGAGCAATTCAACTTTTCATTGAAAGTGAATTATCGCTGTGGATGTTGTGAAGAGAACACGATGCAAAGATGTTTGGGTAAGTTTACAGTGTCATGGCCTTCCATTTCTTTATAGTAAATACATAGAGCAGGCTAGAGCTGTAATATCACGAGCTACTAATGTTAAGGTATTTATTATTCAAGTTTACTTTTGTTTTTAAAACTTCAATAGATCAGGAAACCTGTGTGACAGGTTGTGTGTCTGTGTTGTGCTTTCAGGTCATTTTTATGACCTCTTGTTAGTCCAGGTTTCATTTACAGTAGAATATAGAAACTGCTTGTGAATACTTCCTGCGCTGATTGTCATGTCGCTTATGCCGCATTCATGTGCTTATGCCGCATTCATGTGCTAGTCGGAACTAGGAAACTCGTAAATGTCAGACTTGCTAACTTGTTGTAGTTATACATGTGCCGCGTTCAACCAGTTAGCAAGTCGGAAATTTCAGAGTTCTGACTAGCCCGTGAACGCAGCATTATAGTTTCTGTTGATCCCTTATGATGACCAGGATGCTTAATTGTTGGGTGATTGATTATTTATTCATGACAAACTTCTAGTATCTCCCACAAGCAACAGCCATTGGAACTTGTAAATCTATTGAATGTGTGTGATTGCCAATTCATAGTTAACTTGAATGACAAGTTTTCTGTGGACATATAGTTTTGAGGATTAGTGGAAATTGTTTTGTTTATTATTAAACTCTTGTTTAGATAAAATATGCTTGCTTTACTTTATTTTATATTAAATAATGGTATTGTTGATAAGTTCCTGATTGTGACTAATATTTTAATTGAATATTGTCTTCTTTGCCATTTAACAATCGGCTGATGCGCTGCCTTTGTAGTACCCTGAATTCTGGTGTCAGCTAAAATAAATGACACAAATACATCTTTTAATGTTATGTAATAATTTATTTGCTTGACATTTCCTATACTCTGAAAAGTATTCTGAAATATAAAAAGGTAAATACAGTATAAGAACATGAGTTAACATGGCATCACTTGATAAATAAAGTTTCATTCCATTACACAAGAGTAGTTAAAACCCCTTCCATTCACATACCACAAACTTCTTGGTCACTCATCTATGGAATTACATCATTTGTCTTCTCACAGCTTAAAAAACATCTATCATGCATTTTTTAAGTTACTACCTTGGAAGTTAAGATGCATAGATAGGTAACAAAAGTGATCTGTTAATAAATCATTCATATTGATTTCTCTCAATGACTTCCAATTAAAAAGTACTTTACTTGCTTACAGATTCCTTTTGACCCACTCATCAAACTAAACGATTTCTAGTTGAAATAATAAACAGTTAAAAAGGAGTAAAAAAATAAATAAAAAAAGCCTAGATTTCTACAGTACTTCAAATCAAATTGTATTTGCCACATGCACCGAATACAACAGGTGTAGACATTACAGTGAAATGCTTACTTACAAGCCCTTAACCAACAATTCAGTTAAGAAAAAAAAATGGATAAGTAAAAAATTGCAAATAATTAAAGAGCAGCAGTAAAATTAAATAACAGTAGGGAGGCTATATACAGGGGGTACCGGTACAGAGTCAATGTGTGGGGGCACCGGTGGGTCGAGGTAATTGAGGTAATATGTACAGGTGGGTAGAGTTAAAGTGACTATGCATAAATAATAAACAGTAGCAGCAGCGTAGAGGTGATTGGGGTGGGGTGTGGGGGCAATGCAATTTGTCCGGGTAGCCATGATTAGCTGTTCAGGAGTCTTATGGCTTGGGGGTAGAAGCTGTTAAGAAGCCTTTTGGACCTAGACTTGGCGCTCTGGTACCGCTTGCCATGTGGTAGCAGAGAGAACAGTCGACGACTAGGGTGGCTGGAGTCTTTGATAATTTTTAGGACCTTCCTCTGACACCACCTGGTATAGAGGTCCTGGATGGCAGGAAGCTTGGCCCCAGTGATGTACTGGGCCGTACGCACTACCATCTGTAATACCTTGCGGTCAGAGGCCGAGCAGTTGCCATATCAGGCGGTGATGCAACCAGTCAGGATGCTCTCGATGGTGCAGCTGTAGAACATTTTGAGGATATGAGGACCCATGCCAAATCTTTTCAGTCTCCTGAGGGGGAATAGGCTTTGTTGTGCCCTCTTCACGACTGTCTTGGTGTGTTTGGACCATGATAGTTTGTTGATGATGTGGACACCAAGGAGCTCTCAACCTGTTCCACTATAGCCCCTTCGATGAGAATGGGGGCGTGCTCAATCCTCTTTTTTTTCCTGTAGTCCACAATCATCTCCTTTGTCTTGATCACGTTGAGGGAGAGGTTTTTATCCTGGCACCACACAGCCAGGTCTCTGACCTCCTCCCTATAGGCTGTCTCATCGTTGTCAGTGATCAGGCCTACCACTGTTGTGTCGTCAGCAAACTTAATGATGGTGTTGGAGTCGTGCCTGGCCAAGCAGTTATGGGTGAACAGGGAGTACAGGAGGGGACTGAGCACGCACCCCTGAGGGGCCCCCGTGTTGAGGATCAGCGTGGCAGATGTGTTGTTACCTACCCTTACCACCTGGGGGTGGCCTGTCAGGAAGTCCAGGATCCAGTTGCAGAGGGAGGTGTTTAGTCCCAGGGTCCTTAGCTTAGTGATGAGCTTTGAGGGCACTATGGTGTTGAACGTTGAGCTGTAGTCAATGAATAGCATTCTCACATAGGTGTTCCTCTTGTCCAGGTGGGAAAGGACAGTGTGGAGTGCAATAGAGATTGCATCATCTGTGGATCTGTTGGAACGGTATGCAAATTGGAGTGGGTCTAGGGTTTCTGGGATAATGGTGTTGATGTGAGCCATGACCAGCCTTTCAAAGTACTTCATGGCTACAGACGTGAGTGCTACGGGTCGGTAGTCATTTAGGCAGGTTATCTTAGTGTTCTTGGGCACAGGGACTATGGTGGTCTGCTTGAAACATGTTGGTATTACAGACTCAGACAGGGAGAGGTTGAAAATGTCAGTGAAGACACTTGCCAGTTGGTCAGCGCATTCTCAGAGTACACGTCCTCGTAATCCGTCTGGCCCTGCGGCCTTGTGAATGTTGACCTGTTTAAAGGTCTTAATCACATCGGCTATGGAGAGCGTGATCACACAGTCGTCCGGAACAGCTGATGCTCTCATGCATGTTTCAGTGTTACTTGCCTCAAAGTGCCAGCAGTTAAGTCTACTCAAGATTGTACATATCAAACCCAAAAACGTGCATACAAGAAGGATTTGTTACCTTGGTGATGCTGATGGTGGGCAGTGTCTTGGCGTCGCTCAGTGCCAAGTCAAGCTTGTTCTCTGGCACAAAGAGCTCATTCACTTCCTCTGTCACACTAGTGGGCACAATACAAAACAAAGGGATCAATGTGTTAGTACATTAACAAGTTCACACTGTTCAAAGGAGCCTGAAAATACTAATTTGGATAATATTGTCCAATGACTAGGACATTTTCCTCATGGTAGAGATAGGGCAGTACCAGTAATTTGAAAATACTGATTTAGCTACACCACAGACAGACGAGGCCCAACAAGGTCTCAGGAGCCATAGATAGACTCACCTGTTCCTTCAGCAGCTCGACCAACTGCTGGATGCACTCATTCGCTGAGATCTCTCCGGTCTTCAGCATAAGCTCAGGTGACTCAGGCTTCTCAAAGGGTGAATCGATGCCCTTAAAGTCTGAGGGGAGAGGGTTAGGATACCTGTTCAGGACCTTGTCAGTAATTGACACTACTTTAGTGCTGTAGCTGTACATTCTATGACCCACTCTCTTTGCTTGTTTAATAGCATGTAAAGTAGTAGACTTTGAAGCCATATGATCTATACTGTTAAAATGTTGCTCTGTAATGTAACGTAAAAGAGTACTGGAACACTAGAGGGCAGAGTCAGTCTGATCAGTACCTTTAATCTCACCAGCACAGGCCTTATTTTAGATGCCTTTAACATCCCTGCTCTCAAACACCTCCAGAGGAGCGTCAATGAACACCTCGAAGAACGACAGCCCAGAGTGCTCATGGATCTTCCTGGCTTCATTTCGGTCCTTTCGGAGGAAGAGACTGGGTAGCAAAAATCAACATGTTTGGTATCTTGATTTTGCTTCCATAACAAAAACAGGTTTTTAAGACCATATACCAACAGAAGTGAATGCAGACACACAGTATAGCAGCTATACAAGCCAGAGCTCAGATCTATCACAATGGATGATTTAGAGATGGCCCTTTGATAAGTTTCCAATTGAGTATCTCAATTGCGAATTGAACAGTGTCTGTTTAACTGTGTCACTCACTCACCTTAGTGAATGGGGAAATTAAGCTGGTGATGCAGACCAATCCTGCATCTGCAAACAGCTTGGCCACCTCAGCGATGCGCCTGATGCTCTCCTCCCTGTCCACAGAGGTGAAGCCCAGGTTACTGTTCAGTTCCGGTCGGATGTTATCCCCGTCCAAGGAGTAGCAGGGAAAACCAAGTACTCCTCCAGGGCAAAGCCGACGGTTTTCTTTCCAGCACCTGACAAACCCTTTGTACACAGTGACATAGTCAATATTTACAATACATCCATTATCCAACGAGGCTTATATGAAACTATGTAGTGTAGTATTGGAGAGAGAGGTTTTTATTTGCTTACCTGTGAGCCAGACAGTGCAGCCTCTGAAGCCTTCTCTGGTGCCCACCACTGGCTTCGCTTGGACCTGCTCACATGGTAAGCCTGGTACCCCACGTTAGTGACCCTCTGAAAATCCTGAAACCACAGAGAGACCGCATGATAACACATCTGCACATTTATAATTGAGCTATTAGTACAAGAGAAAGAAATACTGCCTTAGGGGTTTGCAACTGAACACACAATATTTGAGTCAGCTGGGAAACACATAACTGTGCTGTAACATGTAGTGTTACAGCTTGATAAGGTGTGCATTAAGTCATTCCCAAGACAAGTATACCTTCCCATATGTTTAAATTCCAAGAAGAACAATATGTCTGTCTTTGTTTAGTTTTGATAAGAGAAACTAGAGAACAGCAATTAATTGTTCCTTTGGAAAGGGCCTTATGCATAAATTAGAAGGTGGTGGGAGAACGCAAGTAGTGAGTGACACGTGATCAATGCCATATGATCCCTCTATAAGCTTATGTGAAATAGCTGAAAGAAGCCATGCTACAGTGAGCTGCCCTGCCCCAATAGCTGCACTACTCTGGACTCCCCTGTACAGCTGTCTCCTATTACTCTGAATGCAATGGGAAGGATTGTAAAGAGTTTACAGCTCATCAGGTCCTTGTTAGATGTAAAAGGGTTCCGACTACTGACCACCAGGCACAGACACTAGAATGATATAGATAACCCCAACCCAGGGAAGCTTTCATTGGATGGAATGTCTTTCAGATCATCTGGATATAAAAAGGTACACTAATGTCGCTCCAGCCTTTTCTAGTAATTCTCTGTCCAGCCTCCCTAAGTGCATCTCTGTGGCTTCGCATACTGTGTGCAGGCGGACCAGGTTGTTGGGAAAACAAAAAGGTCTATTCATTCATACATTGGCAGTCAGGCCCACTGCTCGCTGGCTGCAACCCCTCACACACAGGCCTGGCTGGGCCTCTCCCAGGTCTGCCCAGAATGAGCATCATTCAATTGGCCCATGGGCTCAGTGACTCCCATAGTACATAGCGGCTCACTGTTACTGTTAGACACAACTCCTCAATGAGCCCTTGTTAGTGACATGGATAAGCTTCATGAAAACCGGTCCAACTGGCACAACTTTGCGCACTGTTTAGCAGCCATAAGCCAGATCCAGGTGTGTGGCCTAGATACCTGTCACTAAATATGTCACAAGCTGTAATAACACATCTCAGCTATTGTCACGCTCTGGCTCCGGGACTGTGTATTTTGAGCCAGGGTGTGTTCATTTGGTTGTGTTGTATTTGGTTGTGTTTCATTGTTTGGTCGTGTGACTCCCAATCAGTGGTAACGAGTGTCAGCTGTCGGCTTGTTATCTCTGATTGGGAGCCATATTTAAACTGTCAGTGTTCACCTTAGTGTTGTGGGTTTTTGTTCCTTGTCAGTCATTGTAACGGAGGACTTCACGTTTCGTCATTGTTTTCGTGTTTAGGCTTTAATTTAATAAAGTCATGTTCACCTTCAACGCTGCGCATTGGTCCTCCTCATTAGACGATCGTGACAGAAAAACCCACCAAGATGGGACCAAGCAGCGTGTCCAGGAGCCGTCGCCAGGGAGATCCCTCACAGATCTCCTTCGCCTCCTGGACTGGGTCAAGCCGAGTGAGGAGGAGAAGGGGCTTGACACTATGGCAGAAGGGCGAGAGGCTGGCGGGGGATATGGAGACCTGGTCCACGGGTAGGAGAGACGCCCCGAAAATTTTTAGGGGGGGGCTCACGACGTCGGACCAGCAGGAGGCCGCGATAGAGCGGCCCAGTGGGTTGCCGGAGAAGGCCGCCGGGTTACGGGGGCCACTGGTCGAAGAGGGGATGGAGGAAGTAGAGGCACGGCGAGAGGTACTGGCGTGTGTTGCCAGTCCGGTCCGGCCCGTTCCAGATCCCGGTGTAGGACCAGTGGTGTGTGTCCCCAGTACAGTCCGGCCCATCCAAGCTTCCCGCACTAAGCCAGTGGTGTGCGTCGTCAGCCCGGCTCTGCCCGTGCCTGCTCTCCGCATCAAGCCTGTGGTGCGTCTCGTCAGCCCGGCTCTGCCCGTTCCTGCTCTCCGCACCAGGTCTGTGGTGCACGTCGCCAGCCCAGTCCGGCCCATTCCTGCTACTCGCACCAAGCCAAGGGTGCGAGTCGTCAGCCGGAGTCAGCCCATTCCTGCTACTCGCACCAAGCCAAGGGTGCGAGTCGTCAGCCGGATTCAGCCCATTCCTGCTACTCGCACCAAGCCAAGGGTGCGAGTCGTCAGCCGGATTCAGCCCATTCCTGCTACTCGCACCAAGCCAGGGATGCGAGTCTTCAGCCTGGTGAGGCCTGTTCGGCCCACGCACCATGCAAAGGGTGCGTATCGTCTGCCAGGTCCGGTCCATTCCTGCCTCACGCGCCAAGCCAGGGGTGCGCGTCGGCAGTCCTGATCCAGCTAACTGGGTCAGATCGGACTGGGGACACTGCGGGGGGATTGTAGTAGGGTGGTGGTCAAGCCCGAGCCGGAGCCGCCTCCGAGGAGCAATACCCACCCAGCCCTTCCCTATTTGGGTGTAGGCGCGGTCGGAGTCCGCGCCTTTAGGGGGAGTACTGTCACGCTCTGGCTCCGGGACTGTGTATTTTGAGCCAGGGTGTGTTCATTTGGTTGTGTTGTGTTTCATTGTTTGGTCGTGTGACTCCCAATCAGTGGTAACGAGTGTCAGCTGTCGGCTCGTTATCTCTGATTGGGAGCCATATTTAAACTGTCAGTGTTCACCTTAGTGTTGTGGGTTTTTGTTCCTTGTCAGTCATTGTAACGGAGGACTTCACGTTTCGTCATTGTTTATTGTTTTCGTGTTTAGGCTTTAATTTAATAAAGTCATGTTCACCTTCAACGCTGCGCATTGGTCCTCCTCATTAGACGATCGTGACAGCTATTTGAAATAGTTAAACACATCATACACTATCATATCATATGGTAAATCTTATAATACATTCAAAAAAATAAACGTGATTATGTTAATATTATACAGAACAGTCTCAATTCGTCGGGGCATGGACTCTACAAGGTGTCGAAAGCATTCCACAGTGATGCTGGCCCATGTTGACTCCAATGCTTCCCACAGTTGTGTCAAGTTGGCTGGATGTCCTTTGGGTGGTGGACCATTCTTGATACACATGGGAAACTGTCGGGTGTGAAAAGCCCAGCAGCGTTGCAGTTCTTGACACAAACTAAAACTAAAAATAATTAAGCTTCATCTCAAAAGTAAAACAGAATGACACCAATAGAACTGGCATAGCGGTGGGTCCAATAGAACTGGCATAGCGGTGGGTCCAATAGAACTGGCATAGCGGTGGGTCCAATAGAACTGGCATAGCGGTGGGTCCAATAGAACTGGCATAGCGGTGGGTCCAATAGAACTTGCATAGCGATGGGTCCAATATAACTTGCCTATCGGTGGGTCCAATAGAACTGGCATAGCGGTGGGTCCAATAGAACTGGCATAGCGGTGGGTCCAATAGAACTGGCATAGCGGTGGGTCCAATAGAACTGGCATAGCGGTGGGTCCAATAGGGAAGTAAATGAAAATAAATTGCCAAAATTATATTCAGTGCCTTCAGAAAGTACTTTACTATTTATAATTGACAACTTTTACTTTTACTCCACTAAATTCCTAATGAAAATAATGTGCTGTTTACCCTATACATTTTCTCTGACACCCAAAGGTAATTCTTACCATTCTATGTAATGTTCTGAATTATGTCACTGTACATTTCAAAACTGCTGAACAAATAGTTATATTGACCTAGCTCGCTTATTAATGTTTTAATTGAAATTACGGATTGCCTCTTATCCGCTCATTGTCCCCTTATGCCATAGTTTGTACATCTCTTATGCTCTTAGTTTGTTTAAGCAAGTCAGCCATATCAGCTATGTTGTTTCAAAAGGAAGTAAATGAGGCTGAATGAACTGTTTCGCTGCCAGACAAGGCTCCACTGATAGCCAGGTGTAGCAGTGGTAAGGATTCACTCCATGCTGCTGAAAACAAAGCTCTGCTGTTGGGACAGCTTTCTGTAGGCCCTAACAGTTTGTGGGCACCGTTTGTCACCGTTATAATGCAATTAATGTATTGTTTAGTGTTGTGTTGTGTTGTGTAGTGGCTTTGCTGGCATGCATCTAAAACATTTTTGGGGAGTTTGCCCCACCAAGATTTATATGCTAAAATCGCCACTGTGCTTAATATCAAAGATGTTTACAGTCACGCCACACCCTTACTGTACCCATGTGACCTGTCACTATAAAATGCGGTGTGGTGTGACATACTGTCTATTACTTCACTCGAACCCTACGGAAGTGGAGGAACGACATGAAAGCTTGGCGACCCGTTACTCTACTCAGAGAACCAATGTTAAATTCATTACCCAACAGGATGCAACAGAATGTAACACAGAATTTCAACTGTGGTATACAACCGTATACACAAGCAAGCTGAAAGCTATAACTTACAATATGAGGCTTCAATTGGGTGCAACAGCACCAATAGTGGAAGGCCTCTGTGTAGGACATCCATCTCACTGATGGTTGATAAGTAAGTATGTACAAGGTTCACGGTACGCTCACTTATCTGGGCTGAGAGAGCGTGCCGTGTCCAGAACCACAGACCCCACTGATGGTGTGGACATAACATTGAGTCTGTAGGACCTCATGAAAGTTATGGGTGTTGCCTAACTTGCAGCAGCCCATATAACAGTCCAGGGAGGCCCCTCTGAACAGGGCCAATGAAGTGGCCATACCCATAGTGGAGTGTCCTACCATGCCTACCTGCTGCAGGGTGTGATTTTGACACTGCATTGGTAATTCAATATGTCAGTCTCTGCTTCGAGACAGCGCACCCTTTGGTGTTCTGCCCATAACACACAAAAAGCTGTTCTGTTTGACGAACAGTTCTTGTTGCAGCAAGATAGGCACTCAATGCCCTAACCGGGCAAAGTGTATGCAACTCACAACTCTCCTGTGAGGAGTGGGGATGCGGGTGAAATGCCGCTATGATTAAGGGCTGGTTAGCATGTGATGATGAAAGGACCGTAGGTGAGAATACTGAATTTAACCAAAGCACTGCCTTAGATCCATCTTCTGCTAAAGTGAGGCATGAAGGATGGGTAGAAAGCGCATGTAATTCTCCAACACGCTTGGCTGAAACAATAGCCAATAGAAAGGCAGTCTTGACTGAGAGCTCACATAGCTCAAGTGAAGACAGGGGCTCAAATGGTGGCCTCATAAGTGATCGTATTACAACAGCCAACTCCCATGAGGGTACTGAAGGAGCCTCGGGGGGACGTAGCCTGCGGGCACCTTTCATGAATTGCACCCGCAATCTGGTCATGGCCCATAAACATGACTGCCATATACACGTTCAATGTATACTGAACAAAAATATTAAGGCAACATGCAACAATTTAAAAGATTTTACTGAGTTACAGTTCATATAAGGAAATCAGTCAATTTAAATAAATTCATTAGGCCCTAATCTATGGATTTCACATGACTGGGAAGGGGTGCAGCCATGGGTGGGCATAGGCCCACCCACTTGGCAGCCAGGCCCACCCACTGGGGAGCCAGACCCAGCCAATCAAATACGTTTTTTGTGCGTATGGAACATTTCTGGGATTGTTTTATTTCAGCTCATGAAACATGGGACCAACACTTTCCATGTTGCATTTATTTTTTTGTTCAGTGTAAATGGGGACTTCCCTGCAGCCATAAACTCCTAGAGGAAAATCCAAATGACAGAAATTGGGCAGGAAGATGGCGATTCTGCATGGTCAACACACCACTTCCTGAACATATTCCGGTAGGAATACAGGGTTCGTGTAGAGGATGCCCTGGCTGCCTCAATTGTATCAATTACGAAGGAGGGCAACCCTGCAGCTACAGGGGCCACACCCACAACTTCAGTAGGTTGGGTTTGGGGTGCCAAAGCTTGCCGTTCGCTTGTGACAGGAGGTCTGCTTGAAGAGGGAGTTCCCATGGTTGGGAGGTTGTCAGCTGTACAAGGTCTGAAAACTAGTGATGCTGTGGGCAATGTGGAGCAGCAAGTAGAACTGACGCGCTCTCGCGACTGATCTTCCTCAAGACCTGAGGGAGCAAGGGAATTGGTGGAAACGCATACAGCAGCCGCTTGGCCATCTGTGTGATAGGCCATCGACCCCGAGTGGGCCTGCTGGACCCTTTATGGAGAACCACATAGGACAATGGGTTGAGTCTTGCGATGCGAACAGATCAGCGATGAGGCTTGCGATGCGAACAGATCAGCGATGGCCCTTCTGAATCGTCTGAAGGAAGAGGGCCTCCTCTGGAGAGAAGGTCTGCTGCCTGGTTCTCCATCCCCGGCAGGTGTATTGCTCTGAGGGATGTAAGGTGTTGATTTGCCCAAAACAGTAGCTCCCTTGCTACCTGGTGCAGTGCCATTGACCTCAATCTGCCCTGGCGGTTGATGTGTGCAACCACAGTTGTGTTGTCTGTCCATATGTGTAGTCCCCTGTAGCTCAGTTGGTAGAGCATGGCGCTTGCAACGCCAGGGTTGTGGGTTCGTTTCCCACAGGGGGCCAGTATGAAAAATGTATGCACTCACTAACTGTAAGTCGCTCTGGATAAGAGCGTCTGCTAAATGACTAAAATGTAAATGTTGTCCTCTCAGTACTGGGAGGAAGTGCCGGAGTACAAGGTGAACCGCCTTGAGCTCCAGTAAGTTGATGTGAGCTGTTGTCCATGGCATAGCTGTGGGAACTAGGGGTGCTGAGAGTGCTGCAGCACCATCTGAATTACAATTATTATTATTTTTAAATATGTATTTCAAAAAACTTTACTAGTCCTGTATTAGCGGACCGATAAAGCCGTCTGTAGCGCATGCAAAAAAGGTTTTTCTGCCACTAAAATTGCAGCACCCCAACTCCACTGGAAGTTTGAAGTGCTAGGCGCCACCATTGTATTGCTCTCCAGCAACTCATTGAAATTGCCCCTTCTGGCAAACACAAAAGCACCGTATTGGCCGCATGTGGAGCAAGCCCAATGGTACAACTTGGACTGCAGCCTCTGACTCTCTATCATTGTCACCGGTTTTCTCAGTTTGAATGTTGAAAGACAATGTCAGAGATACCACCTTTTCTGGAAAGAGTGTTGCTCGCATGATTTCAATGTAACAGTGTCAAGCCCAGGAAGTGCACACAATGAGTGGGGACCTGAGAACTCTTTTCCAAGTTCATTGTTAGTCCCAACTCAGAGAGGTGATTTGCAAAAGCTTGGCTTTGTGACTCTGCACATATTAGCCAATCGTTTAAGTAGTTCAGGACCCCGACTCCCTCTTGGCAAAGGGGGGCTAGCGCTTATGCACTTCATGAAAGTGTGAGGGGTGAGCGAACGCAAAACTGAAAAACATGTTTTTCGATGGAAAATCTCAGGTATTTTCTGTGTGCTGGCAGAATGGGGATATGGAAGTATGCGTCTTTCAGGTCCACTGTGGTGAACCAATCTCCTGGTTGTACTGACTAAAGGATGGTTTTGATTTTCAGCACTTCCCTTCCAAATGCTGACAGATGATGATTCAGGCACCTTAGGTCCAGGATCGGACGGAGGCTTCCGCCCTTTTGCGGCACCAGAAAATAGATTGAGTTGAACCCGCAGTTTTGTTGCACTGGTTCCATCTCTTCAATTGCATGCTTTTCCAGGAGCAAGGAGACTTCTGAGCAGAACGTTTGCTTTTGAGCAGGGTTGCAAGCCATTGCTTTCAAGACACCACTGAAGCGTGGGGGTCGCTGACAAAATTGTAGTGCGTAACCTTGTGTTAGAGTGCGTAACACCCATTTGTTGGCCGTTGACCTTTTCCAGCTGGAAAGGTGGTGCTCGAGGAAACTGTGTTGTGCTAGCGAGTCAGTCCAATCAGGACCGAGGCTCTGCGTGATGTGGTGCAGAGGGGACGCGGCCTGCATATGGTGCACCTCTGCCTCTTGGGTGATGCTGCGCTCCACCTCTTTGGTAGGGCCGAGAGTCTCTGTTCCTCCACTCCTGAGCAGGTACAGTGTGAGTCTGAGCCTGGTTTCTTGGCTCCCCAGTTGGGGCCCTGGGATGGGAGTAATGGTTTGCTGGCTGATGCATTCTAGGCTTTGGAATGAGGCACTGAAGCTCCATCTGTGCTTCTCTTGCACACCTAGGAGTGGAACCTTCTCTTTGTAAGGGAGCTTAGACTGCACTAACCATAGGTGGTGCCGTGCAACACACAGTGTTGCCAAAGATTTCCCAACCATCTGAGTATTGCCCTGAAACCATTGGATGAGCAGCTCTACATCCCAACCATCTGAGCATTGCCCTGAAGGCATTGGATGAGCACGTCTGTAACTCTAGACAGTTATTTTATGGTCTCATCATCATAGTTTGCGGAGAGGCGTTCCTGCAGCTCTTTCTGATAGAAATTCAGCAGTGATACTGACTTAAGTCTAGCGGCTGAAGCAGTGCTGTCATTTGTCCTGCGTAGGAATCAGAGGAGGCTGGTGGGAGGAGCTATAGGAGGACGGACTCATTGTAATGGCTGGAATAAATATAACGGAGTCAAACATATGGTTTCCATATGTTTGATGTGTTTAAAACCATTCCATCTATTCCGCTCCTGCCATTACCATGAGCCCGTCCTCCCCAATTAAGGTGCCACCAACCTCCTGTGGTAGGAAGCAATCAGATGCCCTGCATCGTTTGTTAGGCAGCTCTTGGTCTGAACTGTGACTAAGAGAAGGAGGCAGAACAAGCGAAGCAAATTATTTGTCCATATGGGAGAAATGGCCAAAACCATTCTAATCTGCACCATGAACTGTAGCTAAGCGAGTGCATATGCTTGGCATGACAGTGGTTGTCATTTGGCATGCTCCAAGTGCATTGGAGCTCACGCAAAGTCTTTGAACAATGGGATAGATGTCTCAGTCTTTGAAGAACTGAATGAATCAAACTTGGATGTGGACATCATGGCAGTAGGTGCATGTTCCACGTTGAGGTTCCTGCATGCCATCGCAAAGATTTCAGAGAAGGATATTTTCTGGTCGAGCGTCACTGGGACTGGACAATGCTAGAGCTGTGGTACGTAGCATCATCATCATCAGAGTGCTCATAGTCTGTGTCATGAGTGGGAGGCTCTTGTGGACAGTATGTCAGTGTCATCTGATTCAACAACCACGCGCCGTTCAGAGGTAGGGGTTGGATTTGGAACCGGCGGGGGAAGCCTGGCCACGATGTGCTCGAGGGCAGACTCAATGGTTGCCATACGACTGTCCAGTCATGATCTCCTTGCATCTCAGTGTGTCGAGATTTGTGCCCAGGTGAGGATGAGCGACAGCGTTTATTGGGTGGTGGATCACGAGGGTAGTGAGACCCGTCATTAGACATTGGAGCGTTTGGAATGATCATTGACCTGTGTGGCACTCATATGATGAGAATCCAGAGGCACCACCCCCAAAGCTCGCAAGTCGATATTTCAATGCTCTTGGTTAGAATTTCTGACAGTGAGTGCAAGAGCTGCTACCCTGTGCAGCCGCTTGAGCATGTTCATTTCCCAAGCAAAGAACGCAGTGTGTGCTCATCTGAGGCTGGGAGTTGTTTTTCACACTGTTGCCATGGGTGGAACGTCATCCTGTGTACAGCACTGAATCAGTGTGCAAAGAATGGATTTTCACATAAGAGAAGTGTGTTCAAAGAAAAAAGTTACAAAAAATATATTTTTGTTCCGGTGTGTCTCGGTGTATGCTTTGATTGCTCTCGGTATCGGCTTCGGATACTTTGAGAGAAAGTTATATTTACTATTGGCTCCAACCAGTCGTGTTTCGGGGTCGAGACTCCCGCCTAAATATGTATCAAGGTCCGGGCTCGAAACTCCCACTGATATGAAGCAATCTGACTGGCACAGTCAAGGGTGGACTGTCAGTCTCATCGTTAGTGGACTCGGTCAAGCGAGGACCGGTAGCCTACATCACTGTTGAGCTCCGTGATCACAGCAAAATTCCAAGCGAGGGAGTGGTAATGCTGGATCAACGGGCTGGTGTGGTAGTCAAGCGGGGACTGGCACGACACCGCGGGTTAACAAGCGCCAACAACAGGTACAACAAGCTAACTAGCTATGGTTGCTATGTATGGCTAACTTACAGTGGGGGAAAAAAGTATTTAGTCAGCCACCAATTGTGCAAGTTCTCCCACTTAAAAAGATGAGAGAGGCCTGTAATTTCTATCATAGGTCCACGTCAACTATGACAGACAAAATGAGAAAAACGTTTTTATTTGCAAATTATGGTGGAAAATAAGTATTTGGTCAATAACAAAAGTTTCTCAATACTTTGTTATATACCCTTTGTTGGCAATGACACAGGTCAAACGTTTTCTGTAAGTCTTCACAAGGTTTTCACACACTGTTGCTGGTATTTTGGCCCATTCCTCCATGCAGATCTCCTCTAGAGCAGTGATGTTTTGGGGCTGTCGCTGGGCAACACGGACTTTCAACTCCCTCCAAAGATGTTCTATGGGGTTGAGATCTGGAGACTGGCTAGGCCACCCAGGACCTTGAAATGCTTCTTACGAAGCCACTCCTTCGTTGCCCGGGCGGTGTGTTTGGGATCATTGTCATGCTGAAAGACCCAGCCACGTTTCATCTTCAATGCCCTTGCTGATGGAAGGAGGTTTTCACTCAAAATCTCCACGATACATGGCCCCATTCATTCTTTCCTTTACACAGATCAGTCGTCCTGGTCCCTTTGCAGAAAAACAGCCCCAAAGCATGATGTTTCCACCCCCATGCTTCACAGTAGGTATGGTGTTCTTTGGATGCAACTCAGCATTCTTTGTCCTCCAAACACAACGAGTTTAGTTTTTACAAAAAAGTTATATTTTGGTTTCATCTGACCATATGACATTCTCCCAATCCTCTTCTGGATCATCCAAATGCACTCTAGCAAACTTCAGACGGGCCTGGACATGTACTGGCTTAAGCAGGGGGACACGTCTGGCACTGCAGGATTTGAGTCCCTGGCGGCGTAGTGTGTTACTGATGGTAGGCTTTGTACTTTGGTCCCAGCTCTCTGCAGGTCATTCACTAGGTCCCCCCATGTGGTTCTGGGATCCCCCCGTGTGGTGTGGTTCTTGCACAATTGGTGGCTGACTAAATACTTTTTTCCCCCACTGTAGGTAGCTACAAGCGTACTTCTGAGGTAACAGGATAGACTCGAAGCTAACTAGCTAACACAGAAGGATGGAAATTCTCAACAAAAAGCAATAAAAGTTAGCTAGTATAGGCAGGCACAATAACGGGGGGGGGGATTAGATTAGATAAAAATCAACTACTTACAGCACCTCCGAGTCATTGAAAAATCGAAATTCCATATGAAAGTAACCTAAAGGAGTTCCCATAGGTCATTTGCCGACCCGTTGCAAAATCGAAAGAAAACCATGAAATCAGAGACCATGAATGGCATTTGATGCCATTTACAAATAACCACTGTTTGTCATGGAAAATTTGAACCATGACATAATTTACTGATTTTAAAATGGGTTGCTAAATTTGCATTTGATACAAAAGCAAATATGTCAAAATAAAAACTCATAAGTCATTTACTTTAATCTAAAATATTTCACAAACAAATCAAATGACAATGTAGAAAATAATCAAATAAAGTAACTCAAGTAAGGTAACCCCAAATTAAAAGCTTATTGTTTAAAATGTATATTTTGTTCACAATGCAGTCCAATAAATCTAAAAAAGGCAACCTTTGGTGTAAATGTCTCTGAAAATGAGTGCAAATATAATCAGCCCACACAAATTACTCATATTATAGAGCAAAATGTTTTACAAACACAAACAATTGCAAAGAGTTTTTCAGCAAGGAAACCCAACCCATCTATCCAGTGGCAGACATTATATTCTACTCAGTGTTTCTTTCTGCTTTTGGAAAAAACATACTGTACGAAAACACAAAAAGGCACCTGAAAAATCTGCAATATCATAGAAATCAATACAAACTCATGAAATAGCATAAATATAAAGCTCTCTCTCTTCTAAAAAGAGTGTGTTCAATAAAGACCCTGGATAATTCTGACCCTAGAAAATAAAGCAAGCATCATAATAACTCATGCTAAAGTGACATCTGAAAAAAAGGGGGCCCTGTAAAAGCTATCTGTAAAAAAAAAAAAAGGTGTAACTGGTTCAGAGAAAACCTTTAAAACCTCTCTCTTGAATGACACATAGATGTTTGAGTCCTCCAACCCCTGTAGAGAGCTCTTTACATTCACATGCCCCAAGCTCACAGCTCAGAGTTTATGTTGGGTCTGGGCAGCTCGCACTCCTTCTCGAAATTGCAGCCGTGCAGCAGCTCTCTGTAGGTCTCTCTGACCGTATCGTAGAGTGGAGCCTGGTGCTTTATATCGGGGAAGTTCTGAGGTGTCTCGTTGAGGAGGAACTGCAGCCGGAGGCCTTCGCTGCAGTCATACAGCACAAATAGCAGGTTGGCTGCGTAAGGCACGATGCGGCTGGTACGGAAGGTGCGGCCATGTTGCATGTCAAAGTTGTCAGCGGTCAGGGGCGTCTCGTCTCTGAAGAAGCCCATGAGGGCCAACAGGGGCAGGAGGGTCTCGGCATGGCCCACCTGGATGGTCACAGCCTCAGATACATGCCCAAACCTGAACAGGAAAAAAGGGGACATAATCCACAATTCTAAAATCATGATAACAACCAGCCACACACTTACTATGCTATTACAATGTTATAACAACTACTTAGGGAAGTGCTGTGAAATGCATCAGAGGGAAAAACAAAGGAGAAACTATATATTCCCAATTGCCACGTAACAGTTAACTTCAATGACTTTCTCCATTGTAGAGAGCCCATTTAAAACAGGAGTAACCATTAATGGGCGAGGACTTGGTGGATATACCCTCAGGGACCCAATAGTTTTTTAATAACAATCAAAGGGACAGGCTTGATAACAATAATTGGCCTATATAAGCACTTGTGTTTAAGTGATATGATCATGGTACACAATAAAATGAGTGTGGACTGTGGTTTAACTTTACAACCAACTCACCTGATCTCATGAGCAGCCTGATCAAGGCGATTGAACAGGTCATGAAAAAGAGTGCAACTGGACTTGCGGTTGATGTCATGACCATAGCCCCTCTTCCAGTACTGTTTCAGGTCATTTTTGTACTCCAGCACCTGAAAAGGCACAGGTGATTGCGTCAATGAAAATTTGAAAGACCGGTTTGATCTGTATGACTGAACTGGGTGCTTCATTGTTTATGAGGCAGAGGCAATAGCTCTCCCACTGTGGACATACTTGGGCGTCAGTCTCATCAAACAGGTTGCACCAGGGGGAGTTCAAAGATTTGATGGCAAACTCGTATGAGCACAGGAAGAATGCAGCCTCCACCAGATCTGGTGAGAAAAAGTGAGAATTATTGAATGAATTCAACTGGCATAAGAGGATTGCAAGTTTCAACCGTAACATTATGAACTCCCTCAACTACACAAAGTGGTTACGATTTGGAACCAAGCAACCTGGTGTGATGTGATTGTATGGAACGTGCAGTTGGTCAGCCATCTTCATTTGCAGTATTTTCATCTCTGCTGAGGCCTTGAAGAGGTGGACCTCTTCCAGGGCAGTTTTGTTGTTCTCCACATCCTCAACAAATTTTTTGCACTGGTCAAAGAATCTCATCAACTCATCATTGATTTTGTGGCTGGGTCCAACTTCTGTAATAAGACAAAAATAGAATACAATAAGTCCAAACATTGTATATTACTGTTGCTGATCTCGCCCCCACCAGACTGTACTAATGGTGATCAGCATTGTTTAATTAGTAAATTGGGAGGTCCCGGAACACATAGTGAGTGCGAGGGGGGTTATCCGTGGGGCTCTGAGGTACCGGATTACATTGAGAAAAAAAGTTTCAAACACAAAGTAGCAGCGCAGCAGACAGAGTAAACAGCCAAGTAGCCTATCTATGGTGGTGAAACGGACAGCACTTTCCAAGGTGCTGATTAATTCAAAGCATTTTATGGCCACATACTTGAGTATAGCTGCGGGGCTTACACAAGTCCGAATTTCTTATAGCCTAATTTTGTAGACATCAATGTACAGCAACATTTTTAGACGTCACTGCAGAACACCCGTCATATGCATATGCACACATACTCAGCTGTGGGGCCTACAAGAACCGAATTTCATATCATTTTCAAGACATCAATGTAGCAGTAGAACATATATCACATTATCGGAATAACTTCAAATAAAATAAATCAATGTAGGCTACAGCAGAACACACATGAGAATATATAGGCCTCCTGTCTATGTGATAAAATTAAGCACATATTCAGATTAACTTCACAGTACAGAACAAGTTTGTAAAGGATTTTTTTTTTTCCTACCTTAGTTTTCAAAACCTCCCACAATGACTCTCCCTATGTCAAGTCCATTTAACTACTGACAATCAATTTCTTGCTCAAAGTCATGAGCTGTGACGTTTAGACTCCTAAGGCTGTTCGGAAAACTCTGGCTGTAGTGTCTACTTTTTCTTTTTGAGTGTTAACTATGCCCTGGGTGTCCTCTTTAGCCTTGTCTACAAGGCTTGCTGCCACCAAATGCGCCTTGGTGAGGGCTCTTTGTTGTTGTTTTTTTGCTGAGGCAGAGGATGTTACTGTACATTCCAACCACTCTTTTGCCAGTTTAATCCCTTCAGTCGTTTCTAGACCCAAGCTCCCTACCTTTTTGCATGTTGTACAGCCCGACTTTGAATTCTGCATGACAAGCAAGGGGTTATACGTTTGCTTGTTCTTGAACTGCAAATTGCACCTGCTCAGTGGATGCACTGAAAAGTCATTACTTTTTTATTACATTGCTCAACATTTTCTTAACATTTATCATAATTAGTTAAAGCAATGAATATTTACTTTTTGTATTTACATTTGTATCGGCTCTCGTCAGACTTCGGCTGCATATTTTCTGCCATTTTCTTAAAATCTGAAAATGTTGTGAAGCCACGCCCATTTTCTGAAGAATTGCATTCTAGGGCCTAAAAGTACAGAAATAGTGTCCACTGCTTATATACTTCGAATTTTGACGAATGTAGTATGACATCCGGGAACTTTTGGCATACGAACTTTATACAATGGGTGGATCTAATCCTGAATGCTGATTGGTTACCACCGGATATGCCGTTAAAATGCCTATTTACTCTGTTCCATCTGACTCATCAGCCAGGCAATTTATAAATTTGATCTCCACTATAAAAAGCATCTAGACATTATCTCACATTTCTTTTAGACTAACATTTACAGTGGCCTAACGTCTCGGACCTAACAACACCTGTGCCAATATATCCTCCAAACACCGGCTTCTCGGGCATTATCACTTCTTGGGCATTATTACTTAAATTATCAATAAGCATACTACATACTAAATTTAGGTCACAAATAGTACGGTTAGTATGAGTATTCGAACACAGCTCGGGTCTATGGCGCCGACAGACATGGCAGCTCTCCTTCTAGCTCCTAAGCAACCTTGCAGTATTTATTTTTGTGTGTGTATTATTTCTCACAAGCTTTTCGCTACATCCGCAATTACGTCTGCTAAATATGTGTATATGTGACCAATAAAATTGGATTTGGAATCAGTGTTGCAGGATAGGATGAATACGCAGAAGGATCACCGCGCTTTTACATGACGGTCTTTCTGGGGGGCGGGAGAAATAACGAGGCAACTTAATTCAACGCTGATCGCTTTTAGTAGAATGTTTACAGTGCGAACAGTGAAAGAATTAATAAATAATGACGCGACAGGTACCGGATCCGGGAAAATAGTTGCCGGAATGAACAAAGTCAAATCTGAGAGGTGCCGGATCCTGTTCGGCCAGGCAAAAAAATTAAGCACTGGTGATCAGTGTGAGTGACTGAGTGTGATACCCCCAGGCATATTTATAATTCAGGGAATAGTAAAACGACTAAACTAGCTTTACTCAACAAACTCACCTGTCACTTTCCAAAGGTTGAGTAGACCCTCTTGGAAAGCTACAATGCTGTCCACGCATCTGTGTTTGGAGCTAGTGATGAAACGGATACGTTGGCTCCTGAGGTTTTCCTCTGATATCAAAGATGGAAACAATGTTGCCAACCTGACAGCCAGATGCCTATGGTCATCTCGCCCCTTCTCCACAAGCTTGCCATCCATATCGTCAGTGTACCACATTTCCCACTTGGTTTTGATTTCATTCAGCCATTTATCAGTGTTCATTGCGTCGTTTAGAACAAGGTCGTAAAGCCGTTGCATCCTTTTGATATTTTTGGTCGTTGGATATCGTGTTCCATGCCGAATTATGGCGGTCACATGAATAGCCGTGCAATCGGTACATCCCGGTTTTAAAAGGGATTTGTTTACCGAGAGGATGTCATTAATGAGATAGGGGTTTACTTCCTCATATCTGCCTTTCGTTCCGAAATAATTTGCAATCGCAGGTATGTTTGAATTAACGTTAGCATTTGCAACTGAGCAGAATGAAAACCCGGTCAAAGCAAGACTAAATGTCGTGAACAACAAACTTTGTTTAGATAACGCAGATGTCATTTCGTCAAATTAGTTGAGGTAGAAACAATTGATACTTACAAACTACTAAACTAAGTTAGCTAGCACATTGATGTCTGCTTTGTTTGTTGTTGTTTCCCTGCGAACTTTGAACTTGGCAAAAAAGAAAATGGAGCTCCACCAGCCGGCCAACCGAATTATATCCCTGCGTTTTCGTGTGGAACGGGACCCACACTAAAACACTGCATGACTTAGTTATAATTGATGTAGAAATTGGACAGAAATCAAGATACAAGATAATAAAACAAACAAAGTGTTCAGGGCTGTGGGATATCAAAATCAATCAAATATCCCAAACGCAGATAGACCCAGTGGATTCAACATAATTTGGTTTCTTTCGACTGCCATACAATATCAAAGGTTTATCACAGTGCTTTTATGTGCCTGAGGCACAGATTTTCTCTTATATCCCGAGATTTGCACATTTCCAGGATTGTTAAATTCCGTAGCTATTCATCAGCAGAGCAGTAAGAAAACGACAACTGGGATTTGCATTAGTGAAATTGCTGAAGGAATTTCAGGTGTCTTGCACATCTCCATCATTCGGAGGCAAGGACTTTCCTATCGAACACCACACACGCGATTTCTAGGTCTGTTTGACTGGCATCGGAGCTCTTCTGACTGCACACCTGATGCATTTCAAGTCAAAAAGTGAGTATGAAATAAGATGTCAAATATCTTTCATGCATCAACTTTTGCTGGATCGCTAGCTCACTAATTAAGGAGAATAGGCGCTGCTCGTGCTTAAAGGTAAGTAATTTGGCTCGAATCTGAGTTCTTTGCTCGGCGCACGCGGCACTGATTTATCTAGATACCCTTGCCAGAAGATATCGATCCTACCATTATGCTTGTCTACACTGAGCTGCACTGGGGTCGGAACTCAATCATGGTTACATTAAGACACCATGGAGCTTGTACAAGATAAAAAATACATGCATGAGATGCATGCATACACTTGCCAAGCTCGTGCACATGTTTACATGGTTCTGTGCATGCTACAGGTGATAGAAATTAGAATGCACTACGAGCGCTTTCAAAAGTTGACGTAACTGCACTTTCCTGTGGATATATTGTCTCGCATTCCTACTGCCAAAAGGACCAACTACACGGACAACTGGTAAAGTACGCTAAAATATAATTTTATAAAAAATTCTGGCTTGTAGAGGTCGTGAGAGGAAACTTTCCTGATTCAAACGCTAATTTCTGCCTGATGTAGAATTCTATGGAATTTAACGTTGGGTTTCCAGGCAAGGGCACAGTGTGTCCCGCTTGGTGAGGACTGCTGTCCTGCAGTAAGGAGAGGTGAGGGAAGTAGCTAGAGAGTGTAGCCAATATCAGATTAGGGTGACAGCTAAAGCACATTTATTGTAGTGATTTTCACCAAAAAAGGAGGCCTATAACTACAACATTGACCTACTCCTATAAAAACTTCAGCAGACAAGTTTCAAATTCTCGCTGAAGTTTCTAGCCACAAGCATAAACTAGCTAGCTGGTAAGGGCTCATTAGGAAGATTGACTGAATCGAATCCGTTCATCCCCACTCAATTCTCGCTGCGGGATATACTGTACGTCATCAATTTCGGGCACCCGGCTTGCCCGTATAGCCTCGTCCTTATAATTCTGAACGTCAGATGGCTAGCAAAAATAACAAGAAGCTGCCATGTGGGGAATCATAGGTGGTTCGTTTTAGCTCATTGTATCTTGTTATTGATACCATGTCTTTTTGTCCCCCATGATGAAATCGGGGAGGGGACTGTGGATCTGTCTCCGCGATATCTCAGACAGCACTGGGCCAATTTTGGCCCCTAGTTGGGAGCTATAGTAATTAACTGGAATTTGTTAGTCACACGCGATATCTCAATTGGCCCAAGGGGGTGGGTGCTGTATCATTCGTGGGGGATGACATGTTTACTGTTTTCATTCCACTTCAAAAAGCACGAGAGAGGATTTCGACACCCACCATCTCAGATTGTTCTGAAATAGATTCTGTTGTTAGAAACATAAGATTAGCATTCCTGCAACATTATTTTGTTGAAATATCATTTGATCTCTGAGAAATTAAGCTAATTGAGTGCACCCAAATTGACCATTTTAATTTATAGGATTCATATAATATTCAATAAATATAGTACCTAACATCTAATTTGGAACAAACTTTTTTCTATCAATGAGTTAGACATGGGAAATCCAAATAAATGGTCTAAAGCCACCCACGGACCCCCTAAACCCCATGCCAATCCCACCCTAACAACGAGTATATAGTATTAGTTCTATGTCTGACAAGTAGTATGGAGCTGCGGCTCTGTGTATTGTTTTGAAATCCTATGGAATGTATTCCCAGTGAATTTGGTTATGTTTTTTTTCCCATATTCAGAAAAATTAGTAGTTTAAGTTCTTAGGTTTATGTCTCATCCTACATCCTTATATTACCAGGTTCTGACCACTAGATGGTGCTGTTCCAGTTTATTTATTTTTAAGATGTTAAAGGGATAGTTCACCCAAATTACTAAATTACAATTGGTTTCCTTACCCTGTAAGCAGTCTATGGGCAAGGTATGACAACAATCCACGCTTTGGTTTTGTTGTCCACTGTTTCAAATTCAAACTTTTTAGCATTTGTGACACATTTCCAATGCAATTCAATGGTACCTATATTAGCATTTTCACGCTTCATATCCACATCATCCTAAAGTATCTACAAATGTATTGTGTAACTCAATGATGTTACTTTTAGATAATTTGGATGTGATGCACGAAAATGTTAATATACACTACCGGTCAAAAGTTTTAGAACACTTACTCATTCAAGGGTTTTTCTTTATTTTTACTATTTTCTACATTGTAGAATAATAGTGAAGACATCAAAACTATGAAATAACACATATGGAATCACGTAGTAACCAAAAAAGTGTTAAAGTCTAACTGCCAGGGTTGTCCTCTTAAGTCCAATGCTTTTTGCTCTATCCCTAAAGTCTCTTGCGCAAGCTGTCTGACAATCACAATATCATGACCCCATTACTGCACTTGGCACAGACCATCACATATCTCTGTATGCAGATGATATACTGCTGTATGTTGGCAATGTACCTCAGTCATTACCTAACCTTCTCAGCATTTTTGATAACTTCAACTCTATATTTGGATATAAAATCCACTGGACAGAATCTGCTTTTCTTACCCCTGAATGAGGCAATGTGAATGAGGCAATGTGTAATTTGGGGGCTGCAGGTAACTTAGTGGGTAAGAGCGTTGTGCCAGTAACCGAAAGGTCGCTGGTTCTAATCCCCGAGCCGACTAGGCGAAAAATCTGTCGATGTGCCCTTAAGCAAGGCACTTAACCCTAATTGCTCCTGTAAGTCGCTCTGGATAAGAGCGTCTGCTAAATTACTAAAATGTAAATGTAAAATGTAATTCACAGCTGCCCCTAAAAATCCCCAGAGTCCAACATTTTCACTACCTGGGAATATAAATATATCCTTCTTTGCAATCAATACTCAAAACAACTTCAACACCATCTTAAGAAGCATAGTCTGATGTGGAAGGATGGGAGCAAATCCCAAACTCTTTCCGGCTCGAGTCTCGATAATTAAAATGAATATGTTGCCAAGAATCAACTTTTATAATTCCATGATCCCTTTTTCACCACCGGCAGGATACTGGGATAGGCTACATTCATTACTTGCTAAATTCATTTGGAAGAGTAAATGCCCTCGTATTAAATTCTCTACACTTCGGTGTGAAAAATTTGCAGGTTTCAAATTACATTTTTGGCCTTTCATTTTATGCCCTCTGTATTCATGGTTAAATCCTGTTACAGCTGCCTCTTGGCTCCCTCTGGAGGAAAAACGAGTTGCCCCGCAGACTCCAAGACATAATCCATTCTGATATCCCGCTCAAACACTGCAAACTCAAATTCAGCCCTATCATCTCACAACTTATCTCAGTCTGGCGCCTGGTTGGTAAATATACCAAAACCAATCTCAAATACCATCCTCACCTTCCCTTATTTCACAACCACGCTCTCCACCTAGGTTGTCGTCGCATCTCTTTTCTTAAATGGTCTGAAAGAGGGATTCATACTATAGCAGATATTACTGAAGCCTACCCTCTCTGTGCATTCCAAGACTTCCAGAAACAATTTAACTTACTTGGCACATCCTTTTTCTTTTACTTAAAGCCCTGTTTTGCTTTACGTGCATATGTAGTCTCCTGGCAGCAAGAATGGCCTCTCCATCCAATCCACAAATGATTTATTCATAGTAGTACACAGGCACTGGTCTCTAAATTACATTTTCTGCTGCTTAAAATGATTCAGAAACCATTCCCTCCCCATGCTTCATGGAAGAAAGAACTCCATCTGTAGTATTGTGATCAATTGGACCAGAGTTTGGTCCAACATATACATTTCATCAAGAAACCCCTACCACCAAATGATACATTACAATTTTGCCCATAGAACTTACTGCACACCATGCAAACTATTCAAGATGAAAGCTAGAAAATCCCCAAATTGCTCACTGTGCCCTCAGGGGGCTCCTGGCACATTTGTTCATATGGTTTGTGAGTGCCCAGAGGTTTTATGTTTCTGGAGTTGTTTCATCCTGTCTCTCTGATATGTGTAGAAATGTACCATGTTCACCATCTATTTTATTGTTAAATGATGACGCTACTTTAGACCCATCTGTCAAACAGCAACGTATTTGGCTGGCTGGATTAACAGCAGCCAAAAAGATGATAGCCTCACGTTGGCAGGCTCCTCATTCTTTAAACAGACAGCAGTGGCTGCTGTCATTCATGGATATTATAAACATGGAAATATCTTTAGCACGTATGCATGAGCTGAGTAAAATAAACATATTTGCTCTTTCATCAGTGTATGACTGTAAAAAGACTGCTGTTGTGAACAAATAATCTTACTTTGGAAGTCCTGTGAGTGGGGCGTGGGATGGGAACTGTTTGTCTTGTACGGTCTTGTCACTTTGTCCATGTGTGCTTGTTTTATGTACCTTACTAAAAACAATAAAAACATTTGATCACACAAAAAAAATTTGTTCACTAGCTGGTAGAAAATAAAAATAGGTCTATCACATATTTTCCTCAGGCAAGCAGTGAACTAATCCAAGTTGTAGCCTAGCGGTTAAGACTGTTGGGCCAGTAACCGAAAGGTCGCTGGCTCGAATCCCCGAGCCAACTAGGTGAAAAATCTCTGTACCCCTGAGCAAGGCTCTTAACCCTAATTGCTCCTGTAAATCGCTCTGGATAAAAGCGTATGCTAAATGACTAAAATGTAACAAGTAAAATGGAAATGTGTTGAACACATTGTGAACACCTTCTCTTTCCATGATATAGACTGACCAGGTGAAAGCTATGATCCCTTATTGAGGAGATGGATTAAAGAAGGATTTTTAAGCCTTGAGACAATTGAGACGTGTATGTGTGCCATTCAGAGGGTGAATGGGCAAGACAAAATATTTAAGTGTCTTTGAACGGGGTATGGTAGTAGGTGCCAGGTGCCCTGGTTTGAGTCAAGAACTGCAACGCTCTGGGTTTTTCACGCTCAACAGTTTAATAATAATAATAATATGCCATTTAGCAGACGCTTTTATCCAAAGCGACTTACAGTCATGCGTGCATACATTTTTGTGTATGGGTGGTCCCGGGGATCGAACCCACTACCTTGGCGTTACAAGCGCCGTGCTCTACCAGCTGAGCTACAGAGGACCACAAGTTTCCCGTGTGTATCAAGAATGGTCCACCACCCAAATGACATCCAGCCAACTTGACACAACTGTGGGAAGCATTGGAGTCAACATGGGCCAGCATCCCTGTGGAACCCTTTCGACACCTTGTAGAGTCCATGCCCCAACGAAAACAAATTAAGGCTGTTCTGAGGGCAAAAGGCGCAACTCAATATTAGGAAGGTGTTCTTAATGTTTTGTACACTCAGTGTATATGGGCTTTAAAACAGGGGGAGGTAGGCTATTCATTTGAAATAACTTTTGTCTCCTTTAGCCACCCAGAACAAGATGCCATAGCCCCTTGTGTGGTCTCATTATCCTTGCTCCGTTGTTGCTGTTTGTTTAAACATGGTGATTGAGATCTTTGGCTTTTGTGTGTGGAAAAAGCCCTGTGAGGAATAAACTATCCTTGGAAGAATAGATCCATCATGTATGATTTGTGTGGGTTTACAGCTGTGCCAAGAACTAGTGTTTAAAAAAAAAAGAGCTCAACAATGGCACACAGGATAGGCTACTTGTTTCGTGTTTAGCCTACACATGGTTTGCAACTGAACACCCCAAACACTGTTTTAAATATTTTGACACATAGCTTACTTACTCGATGCAGAGCACACACTGGAAGCATAAGGTTTAAAATGGCCATAACCTTCTTGAAGTAGGACAACATTTCATTACTATCCATTATCAAGGTAGCCTGCTTATACCATTACAGTTCAAGGATAGATCTGCAGGAAATCACTTGATTTCTGTGGCCCTTAATATGATGTGTCAATTCCTTTTCCTCTCGTGACATTCAGTGGGTTGGAATGCGCAGAATATAGGCCTAAGCCTACTTGTTTTCTTCTAGCTGAACATCATTTAAACAGTGAGTATAGGCCTGGAATCTAGATCATGTAAACCTTGTATTTCAAAAGGCTGTAAGGTATGACAGTGAAGACGGATGGTGTTGGTTTTGCCAGTCAGACCTGCTAATGTTGCCAAAAAGATAATGATTAGCCTATTCTGTGAGCATTTCATTTCTTCTCAAGCAAAACTTTGATCATGTAGCATCTGCTTAGTTAGGCCTACATTTCCAACGAGCATGGCCGTCTCCACCCCACCCCCATGGTTGCTGACGACATGAGCGAGCGCTCATTGGTGCAGTCACTTAAATTGAGCTTTAATTAAATTAGAGCTTCAGCCATGTCGTCGTCGGTCTTCACATTCCTGATTCTTTTCCCCCCCTCTCACTCTCTAGTTATGTAAACTAGAACTACGGCCTATTGTATTTCTATTGTGTCAATAACACTTACTATGGGTCTCTTAGGCTTGACCAATGGATAAACACAAGACCTGCATGACAGTGAAGGTTGAGCTCGATGTTCCTGGTTGGGTACAGACTATCTGGAAATATATGTGGTGTCTTTGTCTGGCGGAAGTTCCCGTTGTGTTCCTGCATTATTCACGGGCCTCATTAGGAAAACCTCAGTGCCATTTTGAGAGAGAGAGAGGTTATGAATGATGGTAATTTATCCCTGTGTTGTGTTGAGTAGACTGCACTCATGGCCAAAGGAGTTTCTCATTACCTGTGGCTGTTCTGCAATTTGTTTTTTCGCAATGATAATGCCTACTAAGAGACTGGCTGAAAGGCAATGCCTTTGTTTGGTAGGTAGGCTACTATGCTTTGAAATGTATAGACAGTGATGAGGGTTGGATTTGATTGTAGCTGTGTATGGCTTTCACTGGCATCAGTAATAAAGTCTTAATTCCTTCCATTGGCTGAAACTGACCTGATCTTTTCACAATTTAGCCTACTGTAAATTTAACCGAACAAGCTTGATATAATGTTTCATTTCCTCAACTTTCCCATCCACCACAGGCTGGTTTGTCTTTCAGATGGATGTGGTTTGAGATGGAGATTCATGCATTCATTGAATTTAATTTCACGGTCAGTCAAAGGCCAAACACACACTGCTGTGTTGTTGGCATCAAGATTGATTGTCATGACCAAATGAGCACTGATAAATTAGCTTGGCTGTTTAAGATAATCAGAGGTCACACTTGGGCTTTAGATTTTGCACTTTTCAGGCTCTTACAATGTCTCCAATTGTTGAGTTTTGTCCTGGCTGATCTAGCTGATACTTAACTGCTTTTGTTGCTGATGAAACACTGGTTAGTGCAAATAGGGGGAATGGACTGAGAAAATTCCTGAAACACACAGTTCGAGTCTGTTGGTAGTTAAGCCTATGAATCACACTACCAGGAGCTGTCCTGTTGGCCAACAAAACATATGTATATGTAAAGTGGATGGAAATCAGTTGACCTTGGTCCAGTTGAGTCATTGTTTTAATTTCTGTCTGTGCAACAGTAGTGCCTAAGGCACCATGGTTTGTTGAAGAAATGAAGAGAAGTTTGAATTCACCCATTTGTATTGCAATAATATCATGACTCATTTGTGGCCTGAAACCCGGGGTCAAAACTGAGGCAAGTGTGGACTGAAGTCTAGACAAGTTTGAACTGATCTCCATAATATATAAACAACTTTTGGAAAGCGCATATGCTGAGCTAGCCATTAAAAAGGTATGGTCCACATATCTAATTGAATCTGAACAACCATTTAACTGGAACAGAATATGGAAAAATATGACCTTGGCATCCTGTAATCCGATCCAACAATTTACACATTTTAAGTTTGTTCACAGACTTTATTTTACACCAAGGAAACGTTTTATAATGAAATTGGCCCCAACTCCCAACTGTTCACTGTGTTCCCTAAATCAGGTAGGCACATTCCTCCATATGATGTGGGAGTGACCTTCAGTTAAATGCTTCTGGGGCAAAGTTACGAAATACATTTCGAAGTGCATGAATGCAAATATTAAATGCTTTGCATCTATTACGTTAACAATGATAGCTCCTTGAATCTCTCAATCAGAGACTATTACTGCTGGCAGGCAGCACTGCTGCAAAAAAGATGTTGGCTCTTAGATGGCAATCACCTCACTCTCTCCCAATTCGCCAGTCGATACAGTTACTATTAGAAGTTATAACATTAGGATTATCGAACAGCGAACAATTGAGGCCCGGACAAATATACTTAACTCTGTAAAGAATATTAGCTAAAACCCAACACATACAAATAAATAATTCATAAAGCCCAACACGTACACTACCGTTCAAAAGTTTGGGGTCACTTAGAAATGTCCTTGTTTTCGAAAGAAAAGCAATTTTTATTGTCCATAAAAAATAACATCAAATTGATCAGAAATAGAGTGTAGACATTGTTAATGTTGTAAATGGCAATTGTAGCTGGAAACGGCTGATTTTTAATGGAATATCTACATAGGCGTACAGAGGCCCATTATCAGCAACCATCAGTCCTGTGTTCCAATGGCACGTTGTGTTTGCTAATCCAAGTTTATCATTTTAAAAGGCTAATTGATCATTAGAAAACCATTTTGCAATTATGTTAGCACAGTTGTGCACCGGGGCCTCCCACTCCTCTTTCTATTCTGGTTAGAGCCAGTTTGCGCTGTTCTTTGAAGGGAGTAGTACACAGCTTTGTGTACGAGATCTTCAGTTTCTTGGCAATTTCTTGCATGGAATAGCCTTCATTTCTCAGAACAAGAATAGACTGATGAGTTTCAGAAGAAAGTTTTATTTGTTTCTGGTCATTTTGAGCCTGTAATCGAACCCACAATTGCTGATGCTCCAGATACTCTACTAGTCTCAAGAAAGCCAGTTTTATTGCTTCTTTAATCAGCACAACAGTTTTCAGCTATGCTAACATAATTGCAAAGGGTTTTCTAATGATCAATTCGCCTTTTAAAATGATAAACTTGGATTAGCAAACACAACGTGCCATTGGAACACAGGACTGATGGTTGCTGATAATGGGCCTCTGTACGCCTATGTAGATATTCCATTAAACATCAGCCGTTTCCAGCTACAATAGCCATTTGATGTTATTTTAATGGACAAAAAAATTGCTTTTCTTTTCGAAAACAAGGACATTTCTAAGTGACCCCAAACTTTTGAACGGTAGTGTACATACAAACAATATACAGTATATGTACTTTACAGTGCCTTCAGAAAGTATTATCACCCCCTTTCCCAAATTTTATTGGGTTATAGCCTGAATGATTTTTTGTTTCTATTGAGTTTACTATCAATTAAATGTATTTCTTACTGTTATTTTATTTTGAGTGTCAGCCTACTGGTACATGTTTAATAAACGTAGAATTTGAAATGGACAACCCCCCTAACAAAAAAATAACATTTGTAAAAAAAATCTGGTATAAAAAAAAAAGTGTGACCCGAAGTAAAACGTTCAGTTGTTGGCAGAACAGAAATGCCTGTGTGAAGTGCATGGGCAGCTTTCCAGACTGTCTGAAAAGTATGCAATGGTCCTCCACCGTTCAACTGGAAAGGTCACTGCAGAGATAGGCAACTTTTTATCTCTCAGCATACCTAATTCCCAATCCCAACATTGGTAATGTACTGTATCAGAGAGAGCAGATCATTTGTAGACCTTGTGAAGTTGCATAATGATTTTTACAGCCGCTCCATTTTTCTTCTTTAATATCTTCTCTGCGAAGAACATTGTTAATAATTATTTCTAGGTATTAGGATATCTGTTTCCGAATGTTAATGGCTTTTTGATCCTCTATGTCTGTCTCATACTTTTAACGGGATGTCTCATATTCAAGTTCTTTAAAGCCAGTGTTTTGGTGCACAAGCGCCACGGCTGAATGGTCCAAACAAGTCAACAACCTTTTGGCCTGAGCTAAGGTTCTTCTCACTCCAGCGTGGTTGCGGTGGTGTTATCAGATCAGTGGGGAATGAAGTTATCATCAAGCGATAAATGATGCCAGCTGGTCACCAGACCTAGACCCTACACCCTCATGTCCCCTGTTCTAATCCTTTCCTGCCGCCTCTACCTCGACGTGGATTTAGTAAAGCCAACTCGTGTGGCTGTCTGACAGCAATGAGGTGATGCTGTGGCCAAATTTAGAGGAATGGCCCGCGTTGTCTCTCGTGAGTAAAAGAGGTCACCAGTCGGGTATGAGGGTAGTTGAAGAGGGCAGTTTCTTAATGAAAAGCTGAGTTTTTCAATTGCCGCAAGATGGTCTAACGCACCTGCCTCAATGATCTTACTAATGTCTAATGGCTATTAGATTGAGTTGAGTCACCAGAAGCTGCTGTGAAATAAAATGTGCTGCTTCAATAGACACCACAGTGGAAACTTCTCATCACAGTTCGAGGAGAAAATGACTCATTCTCTAAAGTAACATTCTGTCTCTCTGTGGACTCTGTAGTCTGACTTTTTCCTCTCAAATTGACTTGAGCCAAGTGAGTAAATGTCACCTGTTAGGTGGCTGGAGGCAAATGCTTTGAATGCACATAGGCCTATTTCTATTGAATGTGAATAGAGAGGAGGGTTGAAATGTACACCTAAAGCCTACATGTCATATCGCTTTGTTTCTGGGTCTTCTGATTGTATGCCTACTTCATTCTTACAAAACAGTTGCTTATTACACATTCAGAAAGTATTCACATCCACAGACTTTTTTGACATTTTGTTGTGTTACAGCATGAATTACAAATGGATTAAATTGAGATTGTTTGTTACTGGCCTCCACACAATACCCATTTTTCATGTCAAAGTGGAATTATGTTTTTGGAAAAGACCAGGGAGGTTTTCCAATGCCTCGCAAAGAAGGGTTGGTAGATGGGTAAAAAAAAAAGCAGACATTGAATATCCCTTTGACCATGGTGAAGTTATTAATTACACTTTGGATGGTGTATCAATACACCCAGTCAGTACAAAGATACAGGCGTCCTCCCTAACTCAGTTGCTGGAGAGGAAGCAAACCGCTCAGGGATTTCACCATGAGGACAATGGTGACTTTAAATCAGTTACAGAGTTTAATGCCTGTGATAAGAGAAAACTGAGGATGGATCAACAACATTGTAGTTACTCCATAATACTAAACTAATTGACAGAATGAAAATAAGGAAGCCTGTACAAAATACAAATATTCCAAAACACGCATCCTGTTTGCAACAAGGCACTAAAGTAATACTCCATAAAATGTGGCAAAGCAATTCACTTTTGTCCTGAATACAAAGTGTTATGTTTAGGGCAAATACAACACATTACTGAGTACCACTCTCCATATTTTCAAGCATAGTGGTGGCTGCATCATGTAATGGGTATGCATCATGTTATGGGTATGGAATGGAGCTAAACCTGGTTCAGTCTGCTTTCCACCAGACACTAGGAGATTAATTCACCTTTCAGCAAGACAATAATCTAAAACACAAGGCTATATCTACACTGGAGTTGCTTACGAAGAAGACAGTGAATGTTCCTGAGTGGCAGAGTTACAGTTTTGACTTAAATCTATGGCAAGACCTGAAAATGGGTGTTTAGCAATGATCAACAACCCATTTGACAGAGGTTGAAGAGTTTTGAAAAGAATAATGGGCAAATGTTGCACAATCCAGTTGTGGAAAGCTCTTAGAGACTTACCCACAAAGACTCACAGCTGGAAACACTTGGTTTGTTGTTTTTGTAAAATAAAAATGGTCAAAAACAACAGTCTTTGTTAGATGTAAATACTGAACTTGTTTTTGCATGGATTCCACGACGCGGTTAGCTTTTAACAGCTAGGTCCGCTATTTCTTGTCCCGGAATCCTGCTTAACAGACAGGTTGAAGCCTGCTTGACGGAGCCGCTAACCTTAGCTAGCTAGCTAAGCTGCTAGCCGTCAAGCTAACGAAGTTAGTCCCAGATTAGTCTTACAATGGAGCCCTCTTTATCTGGAGAAGTAAACAATTCCAGCGCTGTAGGAGCTGTATCTACTACGCTTTGTTTCGGGACAAACTGGATCACTCGGAGTTCCAATGTGGCAATTGTTTGTTTGCAGAGGATTATAGGATTCAAGTGGCTTCCTTGATCAAGCAGGTCGCCAGCCTACGTAAGAAACTGGGGAAAACGCAGAGTGGAATGTTTACCTTTTCTATGACAGTGGCTGGACAGCGTTCACACTTGTTGGATGCATCTCCACCTTGTCGTTGTCCGACTGGCCGGTGTTGCCCGGAGTTCGTTCTCCAGGGGAGCCATCTCCTGCCTCTCTTCGCCCATCTGATAGCGGAGTCGAAGGAGCACAGCAAGAGGAGCATGCCAATCAACGATGGTCGCATATCACAAGCTGTGGAAGCTGAAGACAGCGGATACAAACGACTAATAGTTTAGCCGCCCTGGAGCCTGATCTTCCTTCAACTTCGTCGCTGGTGGTCCCTGTGTCTGCGGCCGCTGTGCCTACTCCTTCCCCTACGATTTCTAAGTCGACATCAGCAACCTTCCGTCCCTGCTCTGGATCGAGCGGGGCTTCTCCATCTGTCGGAGGCCTTCACCAGGTGCCGGGACCTACAGGCTCAAGTTATCCTGCCTCTCGCCTGTCCTTAAAGGATTCTCTGAATCCTGTGAAGTGTGGGAGTGGGCGGATTTCCTCATCCTTCTCGCCAGCTGTGATTTTGGGCAGCTACATGGTAAGAAATGTGACTGTTCCTGGTGCAAAAACAATGTCCTATCCCGGTGTCACGACTTCCTCCGAAGCTGCCTGCTCTCCTTGTTCGGGCAGGCTTTGGCGTTTGTCGTCACCGGTCTTCTACAATGGGGGAAAAAAAGTATTTAGTCAGCCACCAATTGTGCAAGTTCTCCCACATAAAAAGATGAGAGAGGCCTGTAATTTTCATCATAGGTACACGTCAACTATGACAGACAAAATGAGAAAAAAAAAACTGAAAATCACATTGTAGGATTTTTTATGAATTTATTTGCAAATTATGGTGGAAAATAAGTATTTGGTCAATAACAAAAGTTTCTCAATACTTTGTTATATACCCTTTGTTGGCAATGACACAGGTCAAACGTTTTCTGTAAGTCTTCACAAGGTTTTCACACACTGTTGCTGGTATTTTGGCCCATTCCTCCATGCAGATCTCCTCTAGAGCAGTGATGTTTTGGTGCTGTCGCTGGGCAACACGGACTTTCAACTCCCTCCAAAGATTTTCTATGGGGTTGAGATCTGGAGACTGGCTAGGCCACTCCAGGACCTTGAAATGCTTCTACGAAGCCACTCCTTCGTTGCCCGGGCGGTGTGTTTGGGATCATTGTCATGCTGAAAGACCCAGCCACGTTTCATCTTCAATGCCCTTGCTGATGGAAGGAGGTTTTCACTCAAAATCTCACGATACATGGCCCCATTCATTCTTTCCTTTACACGGATCAGTCGTCCTGGTCCCTTTGCAGAAAAACAGCCCCAAAGCATGATGTTTCCACCACCATGCTTCACAGTAGGTATGGTGTTCTTTGGATGCAACTCAGCATTCTTTGTCCTCCAAACACGACGAGTTGAGTTTTTACCAAAAAGTTCTATTTTGGTTTCATCTGACCATATGCCATTCTCCCAATCCTCTTCTGGATCATCCAAATGCACTCTAGCAAACTTCAGACGGGCCTGGACATGTACTGGCTTAAGCAGGGGGACACGTCTTGCACTGCAGGATTTGAGTCCCTGGCGGCGTAGTGTGTTACTGATGGTAGGCTTTGTTACTTTGTTCCCAGCTCTCTGCAGGTCATTCACTAGGTCCCCCCGTGTGGTTCTGGGATTTTTGCTCACCGTTCTTGTGATCATTTTGACCCCATGGGGTGAGATCTTGCGTGGAGCCCCAGATCGAGGGAGATTATCAGTGGTCTTGTATGTCTTCCATTTCCTAATAATTGCTCCCACAGTTGATTTCTTCAAACCAAGCTGCTTACCTATTGCAGATTCAGTCTTCCCAGCCTGGTGTAGGTCTACAATTTTGTTTCTGGTGTCCTTTGACAGCTCTTTGGTCTTGGCCATAGTGGAGTTTGGAGTGTGACTGTTTGAGGTTGTGGACAGGTGTCTTTTATACTGATAACAAGTTCAAACAGGTGCCATTAATACAGGTAACGAGTGGAGGACAGAGGAGCCTCTTAAAGAAGAAGTTACAGGTCTGTGAGAGCCAGAAATCTTGCTTGTTTGTAGGTGACCAAATACTTATTTTCCACCATAATTTGCAAATAAATTCATTAAAAATCCTACAATGTGATTTTCTGGATTTTTTTTGTCTCATTTTGTCTGTCATAGTTGACGTGTACCTATGATGAAAATTACAGGCCTCTCTCATCTTTTTAAGTGGGAGAACTTGCACAATTGGTGGCTGACTAAATACTTTTTTTCCCCACTGTAGCCACTGCCGCTCCTCATCTCATCATTCCATTTGTTTTGTCTTGTTTATTACACACACACGGTTTTAATTCCCCTCAAGTGTTCCCTCTGCCCCCTTGTCTTTGTGTGTGATTGTTTATTGTGGAGGTTAGTTTAGCTCGGTGGAGCTCTTGTATTTTGTATTGCCGGGATATTCACCCTTGTGACTTGTTGTTTCCAGTGCGCTGTATTTTCTGCACTGGTGTTTGACGCATTGCAGCGTACCGCTGTGTCAACGAAATAAACCTGTTATTCTGTGATTTACCCTTCAAATCACATCACCACAGAATCACACACCTGCCATGGAGTCAGCAGGAGAAGAGCCTATGCCTGGAGCCGTGGCACGGATCCACAAGCATTCTAGGATGCTAGCCAGCTTGGGCGAAGCGATGGATTAGCTGAGCAACCAGATCCGGCCACCCACACTCCAGCACCCCGAGGGATTCATCTATCCCGACCGAGGGAGTTTGACGGGATGGCTGCCCGCTGCCAGGGATTCCTCCTGCAGCTGGACCTCTACTTCGTGAACATCAGCCCGGCTCCATCGGAGCGGGAGAAGGTGTCCGCCCTCGTCTCCTGCCTCTCGGGGAAAGCCCTGGAGTGGGCCAACGCGGTCTGGAGAGAAGGAGGAACCACGTTGGACAACTACGGGGGGTTCGCTCGCCTCTTCTGGGCAGTCTTCGCCCGAAGGACGAGAGGCGGGCGAGCGTCTGGTCCAACTGAGGCAGGGGACGAGGACCGTACAGGTCCACAGAGTTTCGGACCCTAGTGGCTGGGTCCGGGTGGAACGAGCGGGCCCTGATCGACGGATTCCGGTGCAGCCTGCGAGAGGACATCCGACAGTCGACCATTAGGGTCAGGGTTCGTTAGGGAAGTTACAGCACCAGTCACGATGGTTACCCAAAGGACCCATAGAGAGCATGTCACATTTTTTATTATTTTGTCCCCCGATTTCCCTGTTGTGTTGGGTCATCCCTGGTTAGCACTACACAACCCCACCTTTTCATGGTCGCAGAGGGTTCTCACCGGGTGGTCGCGAAAGTGTCAGGGTAGGTGCCTAGCTGTTTCCGTTGGTGCAACCACGGTGGAAAGTCCAGACACTTCCTCCACCGTGCGCATCCCCCTCGAATACCTCGATTTGGCGCACGTGTTTTCCAAAACATACGTGACCAAATTACCACCTCATCGGGGCAGGGGGATTGCGCGATAAACCTACGAGTAGACGCTGTGCCTCGCAGGAGTCATGTATATCCCCTGTCACAGGCTGAAACGGAGGCGATGGAGACATACGTCCCGGAGTCCCTGCGCCAGGGGTTCATACGTCCCTCCACTTCGCCCGCCTCCTCAAGTTAATTTTTTGTGAAGAAGTAAGACGGAGGTCTGCGCCCGTGCATTGATTACCAAGCACTGAACAAGGGGACAATACGTTATAGTTATCCTCAACCCCTCATCCAATCTGTGATCGAGTCAATGCATGGGGCGCGCTTTTTCACAAAATGAGATCTCTGGAGTGCATATAACCTGGTGCTTGTCCGAGAGGGGGACGAATGGAAGACAGCATTCAGCACAACCACAGGGCATTACGAATACCTGGTGATGCCGTACAGTTTGATGAATGCTCCATCCGTTTTCCAGTCCTTTGTGAACGAGGTGTTTCGGGACATACTTGGTCACGATGTAGTGGTCTACATCGAAGACATTCTGGTGGATTCCTCTATGCGCGCAGAGCATGTGTCCCTGGTTCGCAAAGTGTTGGGCCGACTGTTGGAAAATGACCTTTATGCCAAGGCAGAGTAGTGTCTGTTTTTCCAACAGTCCGTCTCCTTCCTCGGATACCGCATTACCACCTCAGGTGTGGAGATAGAGGGAGATAGCATTTCAGCCGTGCGTAATTGGCCGACTCCAACCACGGTAAAGGAGGTGCAGCGCTTTATTGGCTTTGCCAACTACTATTGGAGGTTTATCCGGGGTTTTGGCAAGGTCGCAGCTCCCATTACATCTCTGTTGAAGGGTGGGCCTTCCCGGGTCCGCTGGTCCGCTGAGGCTGACAGGGCCTTCAGTAACCTGAGGGTTCTGTTCACCTCAGCCCCGGTACTTCCCCATCCCGATCCATCACTACCGTTCGTAGTGGAGGTGGATGCGTCCGAGGTAGGGATAGGCGCTGTCCTGTCTCAACGCTCGGGGCACGCCACCCAAGCTCCGCCCCTGTGCCTTCTTCTCCAAGAAGCTCAGCCTGGCGGAGCAGAACTACGACGTTGGTGATTGGGAGCTGTTGGCTATTGTCAGAGCCCTGACAGTGTGGAGGCACTGGCTCGAGGGGGCGAAACACCCTTTCCTCGTCTGGACAGACCACCGTAACCTGGAGTATATCCAGGCAGCGAGGAGGCTAAACCCTCGCCAGGCCAGGTGGGTCCTATTCTTCACCCGGTTTGAGTTTACTCTGTCATACATCCAGGCTATGAAGAACGTGAAGGCAGACGCGCTGTCACGACTGTACGACATAGAGGAGAGGCCCATAGCCAACACCCCTATACTCCCGGCATCCTGCATTGTGGCGCCGGTAGTATGGGCGATGGACGCGGACATAGAGCGGGCGGTACGCACAGAGCCATCTCCACATCACTGTCCAGCTGGGCTGCAGTACGTGCCGTCTCTTGTCTGTGACCGTCTGATCTATTGGGCCCACACGTCTACCTCCTCTGGTCACCCATGTATCGGTCATACAGTGCGCTGCCTGACCGGAAAGTACTTGTGGCCTACCTTGGCTAAGGACGTGAGGGTGTATGTCTCCTCTTGCTCGGTGTGCGTCCAGAGTAAGGCACCTAGGCACCTCCCAGCGGGTATGGTACAGCCCTTACAAGTTCCACAACGGCCATGGTCCCACATGTGTATTGACTTTCTAACTGATCTTCCCTTCTCTCAGGGAAACACCACCATCCTGGTCGTTGTGGACCACTTTTCAAAAGCCTGCCACCTCCTTCCTCTGCCCTGTCTCCCCACGGCCCTGCAGACTGCGGAGGCCCTGTTTACTCATGTCTTCCGGCACTATAGGGTGCCAGAGGACGAAGTGTCTGACCGGTGTCGTCAGTTCACATCCAGGGTCTGGAAGGCGTTTATGGAACGTCTGGGGTCTCGGTCAGCCTGACCTCTGGGTTTCCTCCACTAATCTAACTCCCTTTCAATGTGTCTTAGGTTATCAGCCGGTTCTGGCACCGTGGCATCCGAGCCAGACCGAAGCTCCTGCAGTGGATGACTGGTTTCGGCGCGCGGAGGAGACGTGGAACGATGCTCACGTTCACCTCCAGCGCGCCGTGCATCGTCAGAAGGCCAACGCTGACCTCCACCACAGTGAGGCCCCGGTTTTTGTACTGGGTGATCGGGTCTGGCTCTCTACCCTCCATCTGCCCCTCCATCTGCCCTGCCGGAAGCTGAGCCCGCGGTTTGTGGGGCCAGTCAAAATCCTGAGGAGAATCAAAGCAGTTGCATATAGGTTACTACTCCCTCCCGATTACCGTATGAACTCCTCGTTTCATGTGTCTCTCCTCAGGCCGGTGGTGGCTGGTCCGCTCCAGGAGTCTGAGGTGCGGGAGGTCCCTCCGCCCCCTCTGGCATTCGAGGGGTCCCCGGCGTACTCCGTCCGTTCCATCTTGGATTCGAGGCGTCAGGTGGGGGGCCTTCAGTACCTCGTGGAGTGGGAGGGGTACGGTCTGGAGGAGCGGTGTTGGGTGAGGAATATCCTCGATCCCTCCCTGTTGCGGGATTTCCACCGTCGCCATCCGGCTCGCCCTGATCCGCGTCCTCCTGGCCGTCCCCGAGGCCGGTGTCGGCGTGATGCTGAAGCTGCGCGTCACGACTTCCTCTGAAGCTGCCTTCGTCGTCACCGGTCTTCTAGCCACTGCCGCTCCTCATCTCATCATTCCATTTGTTTTGTCTTGTTTATTACACACACCTGGTTTCAATTCCCCTCATCAGTATCTGTATACAGTTGAAGTCGGAAGTTTACATACACCTTAGCCAAATACATTTAAACTCAGTTTTTCACAATTCCTGACATTTAATCCTAGTAAGAATTCCCTGTCTTAGGTCCGTTAGGATCTCCACTTTATTTTAAGAATGTGAAATGTCAGAATAATAGTAGAGAGAATTATTTATTTCAGCTTTTATTTCTTTCATCACAGTGGGTCAGAAATGTACATACACTCAATTAGTATTTGGTAGCATTGTCTTTAAATTGTTTAACTTGGGTCAAACGTTTCAGGTAGCCTTCCACAAGCTTCCCACAATAAGTTGGGTGAATTTTGGCCCATTCCTCCTGACAGAGCTGGTGTAACTGAGTCAGGTTTTTAGGCCTCCTTGCTCGCACACGCTTTTTCAGTTCTGCCCACAAATGTTCAATAGGATTGAGGTCAGGGCTTTGTGATGGCCACTCCAATACCTTGACTTTGTTGCCCTTTAGCCATTTTGCCACAACTTTGGAAGTATGCTTGGGGTCATTGTCCATTTGGAAGACCCATTTGCGACCAAGCTTTAACTTCCTGACTGATGTCTTGAGATGTTGCTTCAATATATCCACATACTTTTCCTTCCTCATGATGCCATCTATTTTGTGAAGTGCACCAGTCCCTCCTGCAGCAAAGCACCCCCACAGCATGATGCTGCCACCCCCATGCTTCACGGTTGGGATGGTGTTCTACGGCTTGCAAGGCACCCCCTTTTTCCTCCAAACATAACGATGGTCATTATGGCCAAATAGTTCTATTTTTGTTTCATCACACCAGAGGACATTTCTCCAAAAAGTTCAAACCGTAGTCCGGCTATTTTATGGCGGTTTTGGAGCAGTGGCTTCTTCAGCAAGGGCTGAGCGGCCTTTCAGGTTATATCGATATAGGACTCATTTTACTGTGGATATAGATACTTTTGTACCTGTTTCCTCCAGCATCTTCACAAGATCATTTGCTGTTGTTCTGGGATTGATTTGCACTTTTCTCACCAAAGTATGTTCATCTCTAGGAGACAGAACGCGTCTCCTTCCTGAGCTGTATGACGGCTGCGTGGTCCCATGGTGTTTATACTTGCGTACTATTGTTTTTACAGAGAAACGTGGTACCTTTAGGCGTTTGGAAATTGCTCCCAAGGATGAACCAGACTTGTGGAGGTCTACAATTTATTTTCTGAGGTCTTGGCTGATTTATTTTGATTTCCCCATCATGTCAAGCAAAAAGGCACTGTGTTTGAAGGTAGGACTTGAAATGCATCCACAGGTACACCTCCAATTGACTCAAATTATGTCAATTAGCCTATCAGAAGCTTCTAAAGCCATGACATCATTTTCTGGAATTTTCCAAGCTGTTTAAAGGCACAGTCAACTTAGTGTATGTAAACTTCTGACCCACTGGAATTGTGATACAGTGAATTATAAGTGAAATAATCTGTCTGTAAACAATTGTTGGAAAAATTACTTGTGTCATGCACAAAGTAGATGTACTAACCGACTTGCCAAAACTATAGTTTGTTATCAAGACATTTGTGGAGTGGTTGAAAAACGAGTTTTAATGCCTCCAACCTAAGTGTATGTAAACTTCTGACTTCAACTGTACAATACAGGTGAGAGTAGTATGCATGTCTATTGTGCTCAATGCGAGACACCATTTGTTAGCTTCATCTCAGTTCCGTAACGGAAACACCATTTCGTAAACAATTCCACAGGGAATAAGAAATCTGAAGACATTGAAAATGTGTTTGACTTTCCTATGGCCAAGCACTCGACTAGGCCTACATTTTGACTGCTGTAGAAATACTTTATTAGGCTAGTTGAACTAAATGTACCACTACTACTAACTGATTTTGTCTTGAGAAAATGTTTGACTTTGTTCAGGATATTAATGGGTTAAATCAACCTTCCCCCTATTCTTTAAGAATTCCATATCAGCCTACCTCATTGATTCCTAATTTATTAGTTCACACTTGATTGTCATTGAACCCATAAGGGAAAAAATACATTTCAATACATGTACATACATTTGAATCTTTGCTAGAATGCATGTAATGCCTTAAAATGTATTCCAGAGATGCATACATTTTACATTTATATAATTTAGCAGACGCTCTTATCCAGAGCGACTTACAAATTGGTGCATTCAACTTATGATAGCCAGTGGGACAACCACCTTTAAAAATAAAGTGTGGGGGAAGAAGATTACTTTATACTATTCCAGGTATTCCTTAAAGAGGTAGGGTTTCAAGTGTCTCCGGAAGGTGGTCAGTGACTCCGCTTTCCTGGCGTCGTGGGGGAGCTTGTTCCACCATTGGGGTGCCAGAGCAGCGAATAGCTTTGACTGGGCTGAGCGGGAACTGTGCTTCCGTAGAGGTAGGGGAGCTAGCAGGCCAGAGGTGGATAAACGTAGTGCCCTTGTTTGGGTGTAGGGTCTGATCAGAGCCTGAAGGTAAGGAGGTGCCGTTCCCCTCACAGCTCTGTAGGCAAGTACCATGGTCTTGTATTAGATGCAAGCCTCAACTGGAAGCCAGTGGAATGTGCGGAGGAGCGGGGTGACATGCTGCACCAGACGGGCTGCAGCGTTCTGGATAAGTTGTAGGGGTTTAATGGCACAGGCAGGGAGCCCAGCCAACAGCGAGTTGCAGTAATCCAGACGGGAGATGACAAGTGCCTGGATTAGGACCTGTGCCGCTTTCTGTGTAAGGTAGGGTTGTACTCTGCGAATGTTGTAGAGCATGAACCTGCAGGATCGGGTCACCGCTTTGATGTTAGCGGAGAATGACAGGGTGTTGTCCAGGGTCACGCCAAGGTCCTTTGCACTCTGGGAGGAGGACACAACGGAGTTGTCAACCGTGATGGCGAGATCATGGATCGGGCAGTCCTTCTCCGGGAGGAAGAGCAGCTCCGTCTTGCCGAGGTTCAGCTTGAGGTGGTGATCCGACATCCACACTGATAAGTCTGCCATACATGCAGAGATGTGATTCGCCATCTGGTTATCAGAAGGGGGAAAGGAGAAAATGTATTGTGTGTCGTCTGCGTAGCAATGATAGGAGAGACCATGTGAGGATATGACAGAGCCAAGTGACTTGGTGTATAGAGAAAATAGGAGAGGGCCTAGAACTGAGCCCTGGGGGACACCAGTGGTGAGAGCACGTGGTGCGGAGATAGATTCTCGCCACGCCACCTGGTAGGAGCGACCTGTCAGGTAGGACGCAATCCAAGAGTGAGCAGCACCGGAGATGCCCAACACGGAGAGGGTGGAGAGGAGTATCTGATGGTTCACAGTATGAAAGGCAGCGGATAGGTCTAGAAGGATAAGAGCAGAGGAGAGAGAGTTAGCTTTAGCAGTGCGGAGAGCCTCCGTGACACAGAGAAGAGCAGTCTCAGTTAAATGACCAGTCTTGAAACCTGACTGGTTTGGATCAAGAAGGTCATTCTGAGAGAGATAGCAGGAGAGTTGGCTAGAGACGGCACGCTCAAGAGTTTTGGAGAGAAAAGAAAGAAGGGATATTGGTCTGTAGTTGTTGACATCGGAGGGATCGAATGTAGGTTTTTTGAGGAGGGGTGCAACTCTCGCTGTCTTGAAGACGGAAGGGACATGGCCAGCGGTCAAGGATGAGTTGATGAGCAAGGTGAGGTAAGGGAGAAGGTCTCTGGAAATGGTCTGGAGAAGAGAGGAGGGGATAGGGTCAAGCGGGCAGGTTGTTGGGCGGCCGGCCGTCACAAGTCACAAGATTTCATCTGGAGAGAAGGGGGAGAAAGAAGTCAAAGCATAGGGTAGGGCAGTGTGAGCAGGACCAGCGTTGTCATTTGACTTAATAAATGAGGATCGGATGTCGTCAACCTTCTTTTCAAAATGGTTGACGAAGTCATCCACAGAGAGGAAGGAGGGAGGGGGAGGAGGAGGAGGATTCAGCAGGGAGGAGAAGGTGGCAAAAAGCTTCCTAGGGTTAGAGACAGAGGCTTGAAATGTAGAGTGGTAGAAATTGGCTTTAGCAGCGGAAACAGAGGAAGAGAATGTAGAGAGGAGGGAGTGAAAATATGACAGGTCCGCAGGGAGTCTAGTTTTCCTCCATTACCGCTCGGCTGCCCGGAGCCCTCTTCTGTGAGCTCGCAATGAGTCGTCAAGCCACGGAGCAGGAGGGGAGGACCGAGCTGGCCGGGAGGATAGGGGACATAGAGAGTCAAAAGATGCAGAAAGGGAGGAGAGGAGGGTTGAGGAGGCAGAATCAGGATGAGGATTCCTGTGCCACCGCCGCGCTGACCAGATGCTCTCGGGGTATGTGAGAACACATGGTCAGACGAGGAAAGAGCAGTAGGAGTAGCAGTGTTTTCTGTGGTAATCCATGTTTCCGTCAGCGCCAAGAAGTCGAGGGACTGGAGGGTAGCATAGGCTGTGATTTACTCTGCCTTGTTGGCCGCAGAACGGCAGTTCCAGAGGCAGCCGGAGACCTTGAACTCCACGTGGGTCATGCGCGCAGGGACCACCAGATTAGAGTGGCAGCAGCCACGCGGTCTAGGAATAGACTCGAATTTAGATTATTCAGCTAGCTAACTTGGTACAGTATTCTTCCGTGAAAACCGTCCAGGGCACCGAATCCTATGATGCCATAGTCAACTAGCATGCCAGCCTCCAATAACACGGTTTAGCACCAATACTCGGTTACAACAAACCACCAGTGTGTTAACACGCCAAACAGGTCATTCGTGTCCGTGTCTAACGTTGTGTAAAGTTATGGGTTAGTTTTGACAGTTTGAGTGAGTACTTTGTCAATTTATTCAGCCAGTTAGTTAGCTAGAATAGTTAGCATACTAGCTAGCCATTGCTCTCTGCATAATAATAAAAATAAAATAAAAAAGTTTTCCCATCTCAAGAGGTTACATACAAAAAAGGATTATAGTAAGCTCTTCAGCTTAATAATTTTTTTTAAACATCTCACTACATGCAGTCATTTTTGTAGTCATTTAAATGCATTTTAGTGCTTCTGGTATGCTTTTGGTATGTATCAAGTACAATAAAATTATATTTTTGACAAAATATATTGTAGCTGTGGCAGCCTGTTAAAAGGATCTGGAGGCGTGGCCTTGGGTTAGCTCTCTTTGGGCCACCCATGGAAAAAGTGTCATGACAGTTCATGTGTTATGTTGTACTCTGTTAATAAAGGTTTAGCTTGTACAGGCCAGTTCTGAAGTCTGAGCCTGGCATAAATGAATGTGATACTAAAGAGCACCATTTGTTAATATAGTCACCATCTTATTAAAATATGATTTGGACAGTTTTTTACATTTGCCAAACATTTTTATGTCAATATTTTTTTTTTCTTACAAATACAATCATATGTTATATATTTCTCATTCTGTAATATACAGTATGTTGGAATGTATTTAAAATGTATACTTAAAAAATTAAATATTTGGCCATTTTTAAATATTTGTATCCTAAAACATTTACCAAAAAATATATCCAGATAAACAGAGAGCTCAGTAAAGCAGTAGAGGGCTACTGCAGAGCAAACAGGAGTTGCTCTACACTAGTGCTGATCGATTAACTGACATTTAGCATATTTTTCATTTTTTAAACAACTAATTGACCTGTGATTCAATTATTTGAATTCCATTGTGTTCTTTTTTTCTGTAAGCTCATTGCGCAGTTTCTCTAGAGATAAATCAGATCAAGCCCGAACTGCGATGTAGCAGGGAGTTTGGCACAGAAAATGTGGTAATTAACTACAATGACCGGTCTGTGTTACTTTTACACCTGCTATGTAAAAGAGACTGAAGATCTAAGTGATTGATCGTTTTTATTCAGCAGTCATAAAAGTATGCCTTATTTACTATGAAGAACTACTAAAATTGTGATTTTGTCAGACAGCATAGGCAGCAGCTTTATAGAGATGAGATGACTTGGAATTAAATAATACATTAATTAAATAAAACAAATGTAATATACAGAACTTAAACATTTTGTAAAGTAATGTGAATAAATTATGGTTAATAAGTGCTAAGCAGTAATGGGCTGTCACTACCATCATGGGACTTTTATTAATTGTTTTATTCTGTTACATAATTCAACCCACATAATGCATAGTGCATTTAATGTTTAATGTTTCTTTTTTTTTTTTTATAATCGAACCAAAACCGAACCGACCACTAATCGCTTAGCACTACTCTACACTTAACCCTGCTAAGCACATCATGACTTTCGGGCATATAGTTAATATTAAAAGCTCCCTTTCTGTGTGGTTCCTGATTGTGCAAGGTGTTACCAGGCAACTTGCTAACACAGCTTCCCCTAAACGCCTTCACGTTTTTTAGGAAAGTAGTCATGCTGCCTGTGCTGTGAGTTGTCCAGCCCGGAGTGCTTACACAAACTGGGCGTTTCAGAGTCAGGGTTTTTTCTGGTTAAGGGAGTTGTACTCCAGTCCAGTAGGTGGCGGTAACGCAACAAATTGGATGCCACCCGCCGTTAAACCTCATTGAAGAAGAAGAAGAAGAAGAAGAAGAAGAAGAAGGGTGATCGAAAGATGAACGGAGGTCCACACTCCAGTCCAGTTGGTGGTGGTAATGCACCTTAAAGTTGGTTGCCAACCGCTATATAAAGTCAAAAGAAGAAGAAGAAGCCTAAAGAAGGCGAGAACTAGAAACTCACTCGGTTTACCCTTTTATCTGTGGATTAATTGTCGGAGTAGAGGACCTTGTGCATTTCAGGTAAAATAACAACCCAATGTCTATATCCCAGGACAAATTAGCTAGCAACAGCAACAATACATATTTAGGTTTTCGACCTGTCCCAAAGTTAATATAGTTGGTTCAGAGTTCGTTTTGATATTTCAACCTGCGTGTCCTGATCGCGTCTGGTATGGGTGGACAGAATCAACATGCGCGCGATGGCGGAAGCACGCGCGGTCCCGTCAGCAGTTAGGGTGGAGAAGTCCCAAGGATCCCCAGTAGCAGTAACCAGAAAAGAAGCGACGCTTCTGACGTAATTATCTGGAGAAGTGGCGCCAATGCAATTTATGGGCGTTTGATCCTTTTGCTAATGTAAACCAGATGAAGAGACAACCACCACCCTCCCTCAAAGGCAGATTTGTAAATACAGTTGCCACACCCAGTAAGCATACCCTCCCGAGTTCTTCGAATGGCTTGCATGGAAGTTACCTCTCCCGCGCTTCAAATAAAGTTGCCTCAATTTGCCTGTTTGTTCATTTCTTACGAGGAATAGCGTAGCATACGTATTTTCGTATCGAGGTTGTTCATTCGGCAACATAGACACAGTAGCAACAAGGTAAAACGTTATTTGCTGCAAATTATTCCACAGAGGGTGAAACATTTGCCTACACATTTTAAACGTATTTAACTCATAACGGAATTTGCGTTCTCAGCTATACTGTATTAATACAATAACAATATCAGACATGGTTAGTCGTTGACGCGGTGTGTTTATTAAATACTAACAGGAATGCCCTTTTAACTGGTATTTTAACGTATAATTGTGGCTTTGTCTTCCAACATAGAAGTCTCATGTCCTCCTGAACGAGAGCGCGTGTTAAGTGTGAACATTCTGTGGTCCGGTGTGTTGTGTGCATAAATCTGTTGAATGGGTGACGAATTTTAGTCACTCTACATTATGAATATTATACTTTTACTATTATAAATGTTTTTTTTTTTTAAGTTAGAATATTATAATAGTATAATTTGTTATAGCTACAATTTGTTTCTGCTTTGAGTCATCACACTATTTAACAGATTACATACATTCTAGAATATACTTGATTGTTTGAGGGGGAACATACAGCCTAATACAGTACCAGGGTTTTTCTTTATTTATTAAAACTATTTTCTACATTGTAGAATGATAGTGAAGAAATCAAAACTATGAAATAACACATATGGAATCATGTAGTAACCAAAAAAGTGTTAAACAAATCAAAATATATTATATATTTGAGATTCTTCAAATAGCCACCCTTTGCCTTGATGACAGCTTTGCCCACTCTTGGCATTCTCTCAACCAGCTTCACCTGGAATGCATTTCCAACTGTCTTGAAGGAGTTCCCACATATGCTGAGCACTTGTTGGCTGCTTTTCCTTCACTCTGCGGTTCGACTCATCCCAAACCATCTCAATTGGGTTGAGGTCGGGGGATTGTAGAGACCAGGTCATCTGATGCAGCACTCCATCACTCTCCTTCTTGGTAAAATAGCCCTTACACAGCCTGGAGGTGTGTTGGGTCATTGTTCTGTTGAAAAACAAATGATAGTCCCACTAAGCGCAAACCAGATGGGATGGTGTATCGCTGCAGAATGCTGTGGTAGCCATGCTGGTTAAGTGTGCCTTGAATTCTAAATAAATCACAGACAGTGTCACCAGCAAAGCACCCCCACACCATAACACCTCCTCCTCCATGCTTTACGGTGGGAAATACACATGCAGAGATCATCCATTCACCCACACCGCGTCTCACAAAGCCACAGCGGTTGGAACCAAAAATCTCAAATTTGGACTCCAGACCAAAGGACAAATTTCCACTGGTCTAATGTCCATTGCTCATGTTTCTTGGCCCAAGCAAGTCTCTTCTTGTTATTGGTGTCCTTTCATTGTGGTTTCTTTGCAGCAATTCAACCAAGAAGGCCTGATTCACACAGTCTCCTCTGAACAGTTGATGTTGAGATGTGTCTGTTACTTGAACTCTGTGAAGCATTTATTTGGGCTGCAATTACTGAGGCTGGTAACTCTAATTAACTTATCCTCTGCAGCAGAGGTAACTCTGGGTCTTCCATTCCTGTGGTGGTCCTCATGAGAGCCAGTTTCATCATAGCGCTTGATGGTTTTTGCGACTGCACTGAAGTAACTTTCAAAGTTCTTGAAATGTTCCGTATTGACTGACCTTCATGTCTTAAAGTAATGATGGACTGTTGTTTCTCTTTGCTTATTTGAGCTGTTCTTGCCATAATATGGACTTGTTATTTTACCAAATAGGGCTATCTTCTGTATACCCTGTATACCCCCCTACCTTGTCACAAGACAACTGATTGGGTCAAATGCATTAAGAAGGAAAGAAAATCCACAAATTAACTTTTAAGAAGGCACACCTGTTAATTGAAATGCATTCCAGGTGACTACCTCATGAAGCTGGTTGAGAGAATGCCAAGAGTGTGCAAAGCTGTCATCAAGGCGAAGGGTGGCTATTTGAAGAATCTCAAATATTTGTTTAACACTATTTTGGTTACTACATGATTCCATATGTGTTATTTCATAGTTTTGATGTCTTCTCTATTATTCTACAATGTAAAAATAAAGAAAAACTGTTGAATGAGTAGGTGTGTCCAAACTTTTGACTGGTAGTGAATGTCAAAGTAATGCAAATTAGTTTGAATATTTATCCAAATGTTTTTACATTTTTCTCCCATTTTAGCGCAAAAAGTCACTGCATCAAACAGCTGCAAATTCAATCGCAACCCATGGTCGGATGGATTAACCTCTAGATAAACCTGACTGGATACTCCAGGTGTGGGCAGCACCCAATGTGCTCACCACGTGATGTGTGACTTCAGGAGGGCTCTGGATTTGTTAGACCAAGTCGTGAACACCTCTGGACTCTACCACCTTTGTTTCTCCCTCCGTTTGCAGCAAGTACGGCACAGGGACTGACATGAAGAAAGTGGCCCAGTGGTCAACGGAGGACGTGCTCCTGTGGCTGACCGATGAGGGAATGCAGGAATACTCAGAGGCCTTACGCCACCTGGATGGCCAGGGCCTCCTGCAGCTCTCTAAGGCGGACTTCCAGACGGCCCCTCTGGCCCTTGTCACCTCAGACGGAGGCAGACAGCTCCTGGACAAGATGGAGACTCTCAGGATAGAGCACCACATTGAAGCACATAAAAACGGGCATGCCAACGGACACGCCATCTTGGCTGTCAACAGTGAGGTTAATGGGAACAAGCCCAAGAGGAACGGTGTGGTCAATGAGTTCCACAAGGAGCGGGTCCAGATCCCCATGCCTGAGATCACCCACTCTCCGTTTCCTGAGGAATGGGGAAAGACAGGCGTGGCATTCGTCTACGCCATAATCTGCTTCATCTTTACCACCATCATGATCTCCGTGGTCCACGAACGCGTGCCTGCCAAGGAGGCCACTCCACCCCTGCCAGACAAGTTCTTTGACTTTTTCGGCAGAGTAGACTGGGCCTTTTCTATATGCGAAATCAACGGCATGATACTGGTCGTCCTGTGGCTTCTACAGTGGGCACTGTTAAAATATAGGTAAATGACCAAGATATACTACAAAAATCGATAACGACTTGAATTATAACATCCATAACTTATTGATTGATCCACTCCATGTTAAAGTATGTTTTGAAGTGTTTTAGGCTGTGGTAGTCATGACATTTTGTCAGCCGGTTATTGTCATGCACATGACTGCCGGTCTCATAGTAATTACCCATTAATTAATATCAACAAGTTTAGCATCTCCAGGCCTCCACGTATAGGCCTACAAGCCACATACAAACCGCTGATGCGCACCTTTGGAACATCTACATTACTGTATGTTATCTGGCTATGCACCATGCCATAGGCTGTAAGCTAGTTAATTTAGCACTGTTTGAGGAGCATGCAGCCTCTCGCTGCATGAAAGGTTATATTCCGCCCAAACTCTGTGTGCCATGGCCTCTCCAACCCTATTCCTGCAGCTACCCAGTGCTTAATTTGTGAAACCAAGTGAAATCTGTTCGGGAACATTGATAGTAACATGCTTTCAAAGCTAAACATATTTGATTAAACTGTTGACAGCCCCTCTCTCTGTGCGCTCGAGAAAGGAGGAGATGGAAATGCATCGTGGTGAGATTCTGTAGCTAAAGGTAATGTCAGCCTATTACTAGGCTATTAAAAATCTAATACAAATTCACTATAATTGTAGGCTAACTCTGTAAGCCGCCCTACACAATCAATGAACCAACAGCATCGCCTAGGCCTATATGTTCTCTCCCAGACTCATTGATAGAACGTTTGGAGTGTAGCATACAGTAAGGCAACCAGTCCATCCAGTATGCATAATAATACAGTCCACACTCAAAGACGGTTACTATAATTTGTTTAATTTTGGAGACTAGGCTAGACCAATCTTAAGTATGCGGTAGGCTATTAGGCTATGTATTGTATAACGGCACAGTAATTATTTTAATTGTATGGTTTTTTCGGGCTTGGGCTCATATAGGCCTATGCATATTCATAAGCTCTAATATGCATGTGGGTGTTTTGAGTTCATCATCACCTTAGAATGCGCTGTCCATTTAGTTGTGTTAGGCTTTGAAACAACATACACAACAACCATGCTTTCCACTCAGTTTCAACCTGTTGTTGAACTTCTTCAAATTGATCAATCACAGTAAGGTTTGTTTTAAAAAGCATGATACTGTTTTGATTATAAGTGTTTGATGTGATTTTTGATTGCGTTTGTATTGATTTCATAGTGATTAGAGGGACAATAGAGCGCTGTGTACCATTTGGGTACTACCAACGCATGTCCAAAGTACATAATAGGATATAACCGTGACTCATCGGTCATGTGGAATTTTACTGCGGCCATGACTCTTGACTGCCGGTGTGGCGGTAATACGGTCACCGCAACAGCCATAGTAGTGTGCTGGTTAAGCACTCCAGCAAGTCTTGATTCTTAATGTACAACTTTCTCATCCTCAGGTCCATCGTTGGTCGGCGGTTCTTCTTTATCGTTGGCACACTCTACCTATACAGGTGTATCACCATGTACATCACCACACTCCCCGTGCCAGGGATGCATTTCAAGTGCTCTCCTAAGGTACTTACCACCTCTCCCATTATTCCTTTATGCAAAAACATAGCATACTAAGTGACATGACTGTGTAGTAGCCTTATGTCTTAAAGAGAGAGGAACTGCACCCGCTGATTTGGCCTAATTCTTTTGGCTTGTTCCTCAAGAAATGCTTGCGGCAATGACAGAAGCCAAACGTGAGTTGGGTTGAGGGTGTGGTTTGATGTGGGTGTTTCTTGAGTGTGTCCATTTCACCATCAAGACACAACCGTATGTCAGAACCTTGACCGCATCTGTTTTCCCCCACTCAATCACAACAAACCAATCTCCTGCAGATTGAGTTCAAAACTACAGGTAGATGTATGGTGAGGTGCCGGAGGAAGCTTTGAATAGGGCAGTAGCCTACAGCATAATATGAGAAGAATGCAATTGCTGAATTTAGGTAGATATTCTAAAGTAAGTGTTTTGATAACTTTCAAATGTAGTAATACCATAGAAGCAGTGTTCTGCTAATATAGCAATGTGCACCTTTCATTGTCATTCCTAGCAGATACAGATACTGTGCCTATCAGCGTTTTGTCTGGTGGTAATGGGGCTACCTTGGCAACATGTCAGAGTGGTCATACCTTCCTGTGAGGTGTCCCATATACAACAACAGGAGTTCCCTGTTTCCTGGTGCAGAATACTCAGGGTTTCTCCCTCCCCATATTGGCTGATACCATCAATTCAATAATAAAAAAACTCAATACAAGTGAAAGTTGTCTAGTAAAATGTTAATGCAGAGTGCCTGGTCTCTTCATTCAGAGACGTCAGTATCAAGCCTGTCTGTCGGTCAGGACTCAATCACATCTTCTTGCAAGTCTCCAAGTTATGGCTCCATAGATGCATCTGTGAACATATACACACATATTCACTGTTCTATTACTAATGGCAGTTAGGAGAGGTGATATCTGACAAACAAACATATACTATGTTGAAGTTTGAACAGGTCAGACTAAACCTACCTGATTCTGGCGCCGCATTAATGGGCATGACAGCGTAGATCAGCTTCTGGCCCATGACAGCGCAGATCAGCTCCTGGCCCCTCATCAAAGACACTGGTCGGTCACACACACACACAGAGCACTGAGTACGTTATCGATGGTGGTTATGATTAGCCTGGTGGAACCAACCTGATTGCTGCATTCACCTTTCTATTTCACATGATATGTGAAGTGAAATAGAATGGTTAAAGCAGCGATCAGGCTGGTTCCACCAGGCTAGGTTATGAAGGTGAATTGGGACAAAACTCTAATCTGTTTTGACCTTTGACCAGGTCAAATGTCACCAACCTGATTCAAGTGTCCTCCCTGTTCCATTTATAGGAATGCTCACAGTGAGGGCATGTTTGCGTGATGCTGAGGGTCCCCTTGCTGGTCTTCTCTATGTTGCATGTTCTGCTGCAAATTGGATATCTCTCGAACAATTGCTCAGGAGTATTTCAGTATTTCTGTCTGTAATAAAGCCCTTTTGTAGAGAAATAACTCATTCTGATTGGCTGGGCCTGGCTCCCCAGGGGGTTGGCCTGGCTCCCAAGTGGATGGGCCTATGCCCTCCCAGCCCCACCCATGGCTGCTCCCCTGCCCAGTCATGTGAAATCCATAGATTAGGACCTAATGAATTTATTTCAATTGACTGATTTCCGTATATGAACTGTAACTCAGCAAAATGTTTTAAATTGTTGCATGTTGCGTTTTATATTTTTGTTCTGAATAGTTATCTAGCTAGCTAGCTAAGCTAATGTCAACTAGCCTGCCTCGCTAGCTAACGTTAGCTAGCCTGCCTCAAATCGAACAGTAATCTGCGCCACTCGGTCATGTTGGCAGCATGGTGAATCGTTCAGAAACAAGTTTAGAGCAAAGTTAGTGTGGTCAATCAAATCTCCTATGCGGAGGCGATTAAAAAAGTGACGCTAGTGAAGATATAGTAGTGGATGCACCACAGCCTGTAGTAAATGTTTGCTGCCAGTCAAAAGATACCTTGTGTGTTAAAAAGGTGGATTTTGTGGGGTTCATTGCCACAGTTATAAACATTACGGCTCAAGTCTCAATCAAGTCTCAAAGAAGTCTAAGAAACTGAAAATTATTGTTGGTGCAGCAGAAAACGTTTTTGGGACTTAAGTATTTTACAAGGGGCGCCGGAAGACTTGCAAGGGGCGCCGGAAGACGGCCCGCCCTCCCAGGCTCTTCTTGAACCTGTGTAGGGATCAGATCGGTTTTATTTTTAACAGAACAGTTGTTTGGTAGTTTGTACATTTTGGGGGGTAACTTGTTTCCGTCCCGCACAGTAGGTGGCGGGATGCACACTAAATTGTGCGAATGCCAATATACCATAGAATAATTGTAAATGCCTACTGCTTGCAAAATATGTATTTTCAACTATAGAAAATGGATTTTGCAGGACAAGGATTGTTCTGACTTTTAATAATGCCTGTGAAAGGCTTCGCCTTGCTTTTCTGCTTGGCTGTCAAGTTTCACCATCCAATTATTTCAGATCTATAGGAGGGCAAGTTTCACTATGGCACGACTGTGGCGATATGTTGACACGTGAGAGTTATTAGAATATGGCAAATATTAGTCAATTATTGCATTCTATCCATGCTGGCTTTCACAAACTACCTGAGACATGAAACAGATAGGTGGGATGACATAGGCTACAGGCTGTCGCCATTTTATTAGGCCTAATGCGCAATTTGCCTAAATGGGTAATGGAAACACTTCAACCACTTCATTTCTATTAGACACTGTAGGTTAGTTTTTTTGTTTCTAGCAATTTTTATCTACACAAGATAGTTAAATGGAAATGCACCATAGCATGCAATTGTCGCATTTATTTAACAATTTCACTGAACAAGTGAAACATAGCTAGTGCCGGTTAAAAAATAACTGGAGATGTTCTCACATTAAACAACAACAGACAATGTATGCCTCTTTGGAGGGTTTATTTTTGTTTGGCAACGTTGGTCACGTTTTAGTCGACAGCATTTGTCAATATGACTTAGACTAATTTCTTCAGCAGTTTCGCCTCAGCCATGCTATAGTAAAAGCTGATATACTGTATGCCCTCCCATTAAGACATCAATGTATCTGCAGCCAACATTTAGAATGGTTTCGAGACTCAAAGGCTGGAACATTTATTTGACTGCACATGACGACTTCGCCTACTGTGGCTAACCTCAATGTTCCCCACCATTAGCACATCTGTTCAGTGATATCATGAAGCAGTGGTGTGGTGTTTCAGTGTGTGTACCTCATGAGAGTCCCCCCCCCCCCCTAAAGTTTGTGTGAGTCAGACAGTATAGGCCTAGTGAACACAGTAGGGTTGAGGCCAGGATATGCATCACCTCAGCCCAGCACAGGTCAGGAATGGTGTCCCCTCCACAGTCTAAACTCTCAGAGGAAACCATACGTTATCAGTCTGAATGGGCCCGCTCGCCTGTTTCTGACAGCGCCAAATTTCCTGTGAATCGAACTAAAATCAGCAATACTTTTCCAACTGTTGGAACCGTTTGGCTAGGGGCCAGCGTCACTGACTAGAGGCCTTCTTTCAAGTTAGTCTCATCACATATGATCAGCTTCTAATCGGCAGAACAGGTTTGATTGATTGATTTGAATTTATTTGACAATTTGTCAAATACATACATAAGGGCGCTCCAGCCGATGACGCCTCCACATACAATTTAAGAAAGTCATCAATGATAACACAATAAAGCTTAACAGCTTATTTCCATTGTGTTCCTTTTGAAGAGGGAAGGGGGAACGGGGAATGCAAGGTTAGGCGGCAATTGTAATGGCAACAGACAAAAATTGTTGTTTGTTTCATAACATGAGATAATTAGTACAATTTCCTTCCCTAATAAACAACTATGGGCAGGTACATCTCCCTTGTCTCACATGCCCTTAATATATAAAACAATCAATACCGAATATATACAGGACAATCACAATATAATTAACAACAGGCACCAAAAGGCAGACCATATGCGATCCCAGGGATTTCCCTCTTAGCCACGTACTATAATCTTATACTTTTGAGACATGCTACTATTTAGCCATTTTTTCATTGAGAACTTGAAACTACCTATGGCGGTTATACATTTCTAATTCTTCGGAAGACTATTTCAAAGAATGGCAGCTGAGTATAAAAAGGTTTATTTCCCCATACCACTTTTAAATCTAAAAGGAACAACGTCAGTTTCACTCCTTCTAGTGGAATAGTTATGGTTATCCCTTACTAAGTTAAAGTAGTTACGTAGGTACCTGGGGACCATACTGTGGACAATCTTGTGTACAAGACGCAATTTAATCTGAGCGACTCTCTCTTCCACTTTGAGCCATCTAAGGCTTTCAAAGTGGGAATAGTCAAGATGCGTAAGTGCTGGAAGTTTAAGAATAATCCTTACTAATTTGTTCTGAAATGTCTGCAATTTATTTTGTATTATCTTGGGGGCACTATTGTACCAGGAAGAGCATGCATAGTCAAAGTGGCACTGAACAAGAGCCCCTGCCAATGCCCCCATTGCGTTCTTATCCATATATTTGAAGGTTCTTGCGAGAAACCTAATTTTATGGTTGACTTTGGAGATAAGATTTTGTGCCATGCTCTCCCCTGTCAGATGTTTGTCTAGCACACATCCAAGATACTTAAGAGTATTTTGCTGCGACTACTATGTCACCTACTACCACCTTAAAATCATTGAATTTCCTCAGTTTCACCTTGGACCCGAACAAGATGGACTTTTTCCAAAGTGAAGTGACAGCTTATTGTCATATAGCCATTTACTGACATTCAGAAGTTCAGCACTGAGGGCTTTCTCAACCACCATTTTGTCTTCGTGGGAAACCAACAGTGCAGAATCATCTGCATATAGGAAAAGGTCACATGTACAGACAGATTTCAGATCATTTATATACAATAGAAAGACATGTGGACCCAGCACACTCTCTTGGGGTACCCTGCAGTTCAAGATTTTGGGTTTAGACAGGGTCCAATCCACATCCACCATCTGTTTTCTTCCTAGCAGGTAAGAGCTAACCCATTTTACTGCTAAGTTGTTAAAGCCCATGGCTCTTAGTTTGATTAACAGAATCTCATGATCCACTGTATCGAACGCCTTTTGAAGATCTAACATAACCATACCACAAAATGTACCTCATCTGATCCTTATGTGGTCAGTTAGATATAGTAGGCAAGTGTCGGTGGAATGGGATTTCCTAAAGCCAGATTGGAGCTCATAGAATAGGTTATGTAAGGAAATATAACTGTAAATCTGCTTGAACATAATCCTTTTCATTGAGAGGCCGATAGTTTCCATGATCTAACGTATTCCCTTTTTTATATAAAGGTATGACCCTTCCAAGTTTTAGTTCACTGGGAAAACACCCAGTTCAATAGACAGATTTACAATGTGAGTTACACAGGGGGTGATAATTACCGCAGCATACCTTTGAAATCTGGCAGGAATGTTGTCAAGGCCAGTTGCTTTGGAATAGTCAAGTTCTTTCAGCTTCTTAAGGACAGTTGACTCAGACACCTTTTCAAATGAAAAAGCATCTACTCGAATCCCCTGCTGTGAGTAAAACTGCTGGACATGACTCTCCCCATAGCAACCCGATTGACAAGGTAACTTGCTAATTAATGTATTAGCTATAGTTGTAAAATAGCTATTCAGACTGTTTGCAACCATGGACTTGTCTGATGTAACCTTTCCTCCAATGTCCAAGCTAAGATTTCGAGCTTTGGTCTTTAATTTGTTACTATAACCTAACAGCTTCAGACACTTCCATCATTTACTCGGATTGTTCCTATTTTCAACTATTTTGTCATTAAAATAATATTTCTTGGCCTTCTGTATCATCCTGTTGACCTCATTTCTTAATTTCTTAAAATCTATAAATATATCATCTGTCCTGGATTTCCTGAACTCCAGAAAGCATTCATTTCTACGCTTAATTTCCTTTAAAATGTTATAGTTTATCAATGGTTCTGTTCTTTGCTTAATTCTAACATTTGGTACTGGAGCCTGCTTATCTACAGCATCTAAAAACAATGATTTCAAATTGCTCCAGGCATTTTCCACCTCATTGCATTTCAGTACAGCAGACCAGTCCAATTTGCTCAAACAATTAACAAAAATATCTGCACTATAATTCTTCATAGACCTAATTTTTATTAAGGAATGACGATTAAAAACTGTTTTCTGAACCTTCCTACAATAGAAAATGATGGAATGATCACTGAGCCCATAGTGTACAACCCCACTGTTTGATATCCTTTAACAGAGTTAGTTCAGTTCACGCTGCTGACAGTAGGCTAACACTTCCCCTTTGGCCCCTTACACAGACACAAATGTTGTTACTGTATTGTTGTTGAATAAGTCTGATTATGTACTTATGGCTTTCTGGAGCACACTAACTTCACACACTTTTGTGATGTTTTTTTCTGTTGTAGCTGTTTGGTGACTGGGAGTCCCAAATGAGCAGAGTGATGAAGATGATTGCAGGAGGAGGCCTGACCATCACTGGCTCCCACCACATGTGTGGAGACTACCTTTACAGTGGCCACACAGTCATGCTGACACTCACCTATCTCTTCATTAAAGAGTGTAAGTAGGCTACACAACACTACTGCATAGCCTCTCTTAGTAAAAACCTGTCTGTAATGTTTATTTTGGGGCAACAGAGACACCTGGTGGTATATTATAAGAACTATTAAATCTGATATCTGACTGTTGAAAAAACATGTTTGATTGGTCACATTAAATAAAAGGTATTTCCTATGTTTCTCACAGATTCCCCAAAAAAGTTATGGTGGTACCACTGGATCTGCTGGCTGCTCTGTGCTGTGGGACTCTTCTGCATTCTCCTGGCTCATGACCACTACTCCATAGACGTGGTGGTGGCTTACTTCATCACCACACGCCTATTCTGGTGGTACCACACCATGGCCAACCAGCAAGTAAGTCTATATTTGGTCACACTTACCAGTGGAATAACCAATTTAATTACCCTGTAATAGACTAGTATTACTTGTATGTTCAACGTGGATCAACAATTATGGAATGGTGTTATTCCATTTGATTTGTTTCACAGACGCTAAAGGCATCATCGCAGAGCAACTTTTTCTCAAGGGTGTGGTGGTACCGATTTTTCCAGTACCTTGAACAGAATGTCACAGGCATCGTCCCTCGGAACTACCAGATGCCACTGTCATGGCGACCGGCCCAGTGGAGTCAAGTGAAGTACAGCCGGATCGACACTGAGTGCCCGTGACAGGAGGAAGAGACACCTCCCAGAAGGACATGGTGGTAGGACTCTTAACGACACTCCTCAAAGTGCCATATCTAATCACAAGAAGATGCCCTATCAATCAAACTCTGAAGTTGTTCCATTTCCCTTTAGCATTCTCCTGTAACGCACACTCCAGTCCAACTGGCTAGCACTGTGACCAACCATAATTTCAGCCAAAACATTTCACATTGGAAAACAATCATTTTATCATCTACTCTGAAAGCTATAAGGGTTTCCAGTGGGTGGATTGAAAGCATTTCATTGGCAGGTCAAGATCTAGTTTAGCTAACAATAGGACATGTAAGTCTATAGGTCAATGCCAATATCTCCCTCTGTAATTGTTACAGATACTCTGTTGCTGAAATTGAATGAAATAATCATGTTTGTCTCGGCAATTGGGCTGTTCCAAATGTTTGGTCTTTCATGCTAAAATGTTTTACCAAGTTTTGGTTCAAAGACGTGCTGTAGTGTTGAGAACTGACCTGTCATGAAGCAGGAGGCACCTTTTGTAGTGCAAACCATTTTAAAAGTATATAACCAACGTGGTCTCGTAGCATTTCGTATTATTCTGTATGTAAATCCGAGACACTCCATTTAGTATGGGCCCTCCTGTAGCTCAGTTGGTAGAGCATGGCGCTTGCAACGCCAGGGTTGTGGGTTCGATTCCCACGGGGGGCCAGTATGAAAAATGTATGCACTCACTAACTGTGAGTCGCTCTGGATAAGAGCGTCTGCTAAATGACTAAAATGTAAATGTATGATATTTTACGTTTCGTATGGTATGTATTATTTTGTGGATGTTCAGCATCCATTTCTTATTGTGTTACGAATTACAATTCGTATGATATGTTACGAATTGCCATTCGTATAATATGTTACGAATTTACAAAATGTATGATATGTTACGAATTCCAATTTGTTGTGGATTCCAATAACGTTAGCTAGGTGGCTAGGTTGCTAACGCTAACGTTAGCTAGGCTAGTGGTTAAGGTTTGGGATAGGATTAGGAGTTACGTTAAAGGGTTAGGGGAAGGGTTAGCTAAAAGGGTTAGGGGAAAGGTTAGCTAGCATACTAATAATTGCAAAGTAGCTAAAAAGTAGTAAGTAGTTGAAAAGTTGCTAATTAGCTAGAATGCTAAAGTTGTCCGTGATGAGACTAAAACACGCAATGCTAGACGTTTGCGTTACACGCCCATCCATCCACCCCGACCAACCACCCTCCTTTCGTTTTTCCTTAAGTAACCTTCTATCTTATGTAACCATACCAAATGTAACATATCATACTAATTTCAGTGTCCCAGATTGACATTTACTATGTTACGTCTAGTCTATGAGACTAGTCTGATATAACAGATTTATTTTTCAAACTAATGCTTTAGATTCCTACAGTTGGGAGACAAAAGAGAGTGAAAAGGAGATAAGAATTAGTAACGATGTTCCTCAGTGCCTTTCTTGTTATGATTGTATAGTAAGTGTACCAGTGTCCTCACTAATGTATTTATGTTGAATTAAATGACCGTTTTGAAGTTATACATCAGTATTTAGACTTGAACAGATAGGACGGTGCTTGAATGATCCTGACGCTGATCACCGAAATAGCACACACACTTGAACAATTATGACTCCATTACATTTTCTCCCTGTTTCTGAATGTAAATAATAATGTACTTATTTTAATCCTGTCAGTGTCTTTCCAAGGCAATCATGTTTGCAAAAAGAAATCCTGACTCATTTCTTACTTCTATTCTATTGATTTATTTATTACATTGATTATTGCTTGTGTTTTTCTCTGTTAGAGGAATATTAGATTCCCTATGTCATGTAATTTCTTGCCTATTATGCCAAATAGCTGCATTGTGTGGGCTGTCCCTTGACCAAATTGTAGGTCAGTGATGGAGAGAGAAGTTAACACAGTAAGGTTTTATCGAGGGGTCATGACAATGTCTCTGCTTACTGATGAAGACTGACCCAAATGCCCCTCTCCTCAAATGAAATGTATACCTCAGAACTGTCCTGTTAACCACCCAATGAGAAGAGCTGATTGTGGTGTAACCATGGGAGAAATTAATCCGATAGGAAATAAATAATATTTAGCACACCTTAATCTGTGATTGTTTTAGTTATGTACTGAAGAAGTGATCTTTCTCTACTCAGTTTGGTCACGTGTATAATATTATTTCACTCTGTAATCAACCATATGCATCTATGACCTTTTGGAGTGAAAAATACTTCCAAGTGATATCTAATAGTTATGTAACAAAGCCACCCTTGGACAAGGCTGAGATGTATTTTATTGTACTGTTGTTTTCAATACAGGCTGTAAAACAATATCAGTCATGTTACCTTTGTTCCTGGACTCTACACTATAACCTTGTCGGTCTATTAGACACCGTTCCATTTGTGTTGTCCTTTTCTCCTGAAGATATTGAGCCGTCGCTCAAGGAGCGTGGAAACAATATGTGAGTATGACATGCGTTTACCATGTTGCTTTGCTACGTTGAAATTGGATTCTTATGTATGGGTAATGGCATTTTCTACTCAATGACAAACAAACATTATGCTCTTGTGGTGTGCTATGACATGTCATTCTGCAGTGAACTAGAAATTATTCTACTATTGACTTGTTATCTTGGAATATCATTCAATGTTAGAAAGAATTTGAGCTTCAACAGTTGTGATTGCTTTGGGAATGTTGTCAACTTAGACAGTTTACACTTTCTGTCCAGTTGCAAAATGCATCCATGCAAAAACATAATGAAATTATGTAGCATTAACTGATTTTATTACATCAAGGACTTACGTTTTTCAATAACAATTTATTTCTTCTATTTGCTCTAATTTGCTAATACAAGAGTATCATTAGTGTGCATCTGTCAAGGTTTAAGCTGAATGACTTTATTTATGAAACACTTCTCACATGTCCAAGAAGTGCTTTTATTAACACCATGTCTGTTATGCTCAGTGTTGGGCCATGGCTAGGAGGAAAACCGTGTGCTGTGGCCTGAGCACCCTCGAGGTCACCCTCATGGTCCTGTTTGTGGTCATGACCGCAGTATCTGTGGGGCTCATCTCAGTCATGGCCATCCACTGGGAAGACCGATCACGTAAGAGTTGATCTCCGTTTGTCTCCTTTTGCACATGTGGGTAGTAGTTATTTTAGTGCTTGATAGCAGGGGTTTATCATGTGGTTTATTTATGAATACGAGTAAACGTTCCTGCACACATGACTGCCAAAAATGTAATCTTCATTCAGTTTATTTCTAATAGTCCAATTCAGAAGAATTTGTTTATTTTTGATGGTATGAACAACTGATGTGTAATGTTTTTTGACTACAGAGGAACCAGAGCCTACAGTCAGTCCTACTGCAGGACCACATGAGAACCCATACCTCATAGGGGTGGGTAGAGCAGACTGCACCGGACCCCCTGGGGATGTCCCCCTGGTGAGTGGCAATGGTCCTTCAGGACTCCGAAACTGAAGTTTATTTATTTTTGTATTTTCTTGACTATTTCACAGAGTCATGGATGCTTCTTGCATTACACTAGTGGCATCTCTTGTATGCTCACAAATCATTGTTATAGAGATGTGGCCGAGATTGACCCATCCACATTGAGAAATAACTGATAAGAATCTGTGATAGCATTTATGATGAGAAAATGAGATGAGATCTGTGATAGGAAGTCATCATTTTTAGTTGTTTACAGTTTGCAGGTACAATGCATTAAACCAGGGAAGTTAAGGGTATATCTTTATTCCAGATGGGCTATGCGAACTTGGAGCAGACTGCTGCGGGGATCCACACCCGCCTCTTCAGTAGGGCCTTTATTGTGGATGATGGGAGTAAGAGGGTGGTGTTTGTGACCGCTGACATCGGCATGATCTCTCAGAGGCTACGGCTGGAGGTGAGTTCCAGTATACCGAAACACACACACACACACACACGTTAAGCTCGATCAGCTTTCAGAATCATGGAGGAGGCTGACGGAAATGGAGAACGCAAATGCACTATAAACACACACAAAAAATGCATACGTTTGAAGAAGTAGTCAGTGTTGTCTCATCCAATGCAATGTGTTTTAGGTGCTGAAGGAACTTGAGGTGAAATATGGTAACCTGTACAGACAGGACAATGTGATTCTGAGTGCCACCCACACACACTCTGGTCTGGGTGGGTACTTCCAATACACCCTCTTCATGATCACTAGTAAAGGTTACATCAAACCCTCCATCAAAGCCATCGTCAATGGAATTGTCAAGGTGCCTGTCCCTATGTCACTCTTGACTGCAGTATATAAATCCATATATCTTACTGCCTCAATTTGACTATATTGATAATGTTTTATGCATTACACTACTTGAGTTACATTATTTTGCTATACATGGTATCTAATACAATAAAATGGATGAACTAGTGAAAATGGGTAGGAGTTTGCGGTTTGACAATAAAACCTTTATGTCTCCACTTAGAGCATTGATATAGCACACAGGAATATAAAACCTGGGAGAATCTACATGAGCAAAGGAGAGCTTGAGGAGAGCAACCTAAACAGAAGTCCTCACTCCTACCTCAACAACCCTGCAGAGGAGAGGAACAAGTATGTTTGTACCATTTATTTTATACAGTAGCTCACAAAGTATAAATACAGGATATACAGTGGGGAAAAAAAGTATTTAGTCAGCCACCAATTGTGCAAGTTCTCCCACTTACAAAGATGAGAGAGGCCTGTAATTTTCATCATAGGTACACGTCAACTATGACAGACAAAATGAGAGAAAAAATCCAGAAAATCACATTGTAGGATTTTTTATGAATTTATTTGCAAATTATGGTGGAAAATAAGTATTTGGTCAATAACAAAAGTTTCTCAATACTTTGTTATATACCCTTTGTTGGCAATGACACAGGTCAAACGTTTTCTGTAAGTCTTCACAAGGTTTTCACACACTGTTGCTGGTATTTTGGCCCATTCCTCCATGCAGATCTCCTCTAGAGCAGTGATGTTTTGGGGCTGTCGCTGGGCAACACAGACTTTCAACTCCCCTCCAAAGATTTTCTATGGGGTTGAGATCTGGAGACTGGCTAGGCCACTCCAGGACCTTGAAATGCTTCTTACGAAGCCACTCCTTCGTTGCCCGGGCGGTGTGTTTGGGATCATTGTCATGCTGAAAGACCCAGCCACGTTTCATCTTCAATGCCCTTGCTGATGGAAGGAGGTTTTCACTCAAAATCTCACGATACATGGCCCCATTCATTCTTTCCTTTACACGGATCAGTCGTCCTGGTCCCTTTGCAGAAAAACAGCCCCAAAGCATGATGTTTCCACCCCCATGCTTCACAGTAGGTATGGTGTTCTTTGGATGCAACTCAGCATTCTTTGTCCTCCAAACACGACGAGTTGAGTTTTTAACAAAAAGTTATATTTTGGTTTCATCTGACCATATGACATTCTCCCAATCCTCTTCTGGATCATCCAAATGCACTCTAGCAAACTTCAGACGGGCCTGGACATGTACTGGCTTAAGCAGGGGACACGTCTGGCACTGCAGGATTTGAGTCCCTGGCGGCGTAGTGTGTTACTGATGGTAGGCTTTGTTACTTTGGTCCCAGCTCTCTGCAGGTCATTCACTAGGTCCCCCCGTGTGGTTCTGGGATTTTTGCTCACCGTTCTTGTGATCATTTTGACCCCACGGGGTGAGATCTTGCGTGGAGCCCCAGATCGAGGGAGATTATCAGTGGTCTTGTATGTCTTCCATTTCCTAATAATTGCTCCCACAGTTGATTTCTTCAAACCAAGCTGCTTACCTATTGCAGATTCAGTCTTCCCAGCCTGGTGCAGGTCTACAATTTTGTTTATGGTGTCCTTTGACAGCTCTTTGGTCTTGGCCATAGTGGAGTTTGGAGTGTGACTGTTTGAGGTTGTGGACAGGTGTCTTTTATACTGATAACAAGTTCAAACAGGTGCCATTAATACAGGTAACGAGTGGAGGACAGAGGAGCCTCTTAAAGAAGAAGTTACAGGTCTGTGAGAGCCAGAAATCTTGCTTGTTTGTAGGTGACCAAATACTTATTTTCCACCATAATTTGCAAATAAATTCATTAAAAAATCCTACAATGTGATTTTCTGGATTTTTTCTTCTCAATTTGTCTGTCATAGTTGACGTGTACCTATGATGAAAATTACAGGCCTCTCTCATCTTTTTAAGTGGGAGAACTTGCACAATTGGTGGCTGACTAAATACTTTTTTTCCCCACTGTAGCTTATAGACCAGGCTTGGTCATATTCATGAATGTTTCAGAAATTGGTTTATATTGAAGACTCCCAATCATACAACCTTTTACAGGTATAAATCCAACACAGACAAGCAGGTCACGCTTCTGAAGTTCACAGACCTGGATGGAGATGGTATGGGCATGCTCAGGTAAATGGAAACACGTTTCCACCTCTTATGTGCATCATACAAACCCAACCAGTGGCCTGTTGGTGTCAACATCTAGCTATAATTACTTATGAGAATGGCAGTGAGATGTCCTCTGTCTTCGAGGCCCTCTGACCCATTGGTTCTTTGGCATTCACATTTATCAGACACATTGACATATGGCCCCTTCACTTTCAGCTGGTTCGCTGTCCATGCTGTCAGTATGAACTACACCAATCAGATGGTCAGCAGTGATAACGTGGGCTATGCCTCTTACCTACTGGAGCAGGAGAAAAACATTAACTTCTTGCCTGGAGAGGTGAGGTTTCATTATCCTTATCTAAACAACATTTTAATATTTAGTATAATAGATATGTGTGGTGGCTGTTGGACGTTTCCCCAGCGCAACTACAGAATGATTGAATGTGCGTGTTGGGAGAGTGACTCAAGAGTCTGTTGAGAGTTGTGGTGTAACAAATAAATAGAGCCAATCTAAATGTTATTTTTCTGTGATGTTGCACTGAATGTGTAACAAACTTGGCTTCTGTAATTAAATCATGTTAATGTAATTTTCCATTATGCAAGTTGATTAAACCTTGCTCTCCACAGTCACTCAAGAGCTGAGCTTTGGATTTCTTTCTTACTTTAACAAAAACAAAACTTTCAGACTGCTTACAGATGCAAAACCTGGCTTTGATAAGCTAAATTGGGGTATTAGTTCTTTAGAGCTGGGAACATTTCAAGTATTGATTAATGAAGTGATGTTGGAAACTTAAATTCATGGGACATGAAAACAAAATAAATATGAATATGAAATATATTACGTATATTACATTATGTGTAATATATGGAAGATATATGTGACGGATACCTTACTCCATTTGACACTGTCTTGTTCCAGGGGCCGTTTGTGGCAGCCTTTGCCTCCTCTAACCTGGGAGACGCCAGCCCAAACATCAGAGGGCCATTCTGTGCCAACACTGGACTCCCCTGTGATTACCTCAACAGCTCCTGTCCCATCGGAGGGGTGTGTACGGCAGACACAAAACAATAGCAGTACACCATGGAATACTGTAGCAGACATTTACTGAACAGCATCAAAAACACTACAGCTCCAACCTGTGTACACCACCTCTTTTGTGATGTTTTCCAGACAAAAATGTGTATTGCGCTGGGTCCAGCAGGATCTGACATGTTCAACAACACCAAGATCATAGGAGAGAACATTTACAAAAGGGCAAAGGTAAGACATCTTACCAGTCACTATGAGTGATATGCCCATTTTAATTCCATGGTCTGTGAAACAACTTTGCCTCACTGAGAAACCAATTACGTGGATAGATGTTTATCTTCTTCATCAAGAGATTAGTTGAGTTGGTCATCCATATCTAGGTAGCCTAAAGGTCAGGAGCGTTGGCCAGAAACCGAAAGGTTGCTGGTTCGAATCCCTGAGCCGACTAGGTGAAAAATCTGTCTGTGCACTTGAGCAAGGCACTTAACGCTAATTGTCCCTGTAAGTAGCTCTGGATAAGAGCGTTTGCTAAATGACTAAACTGTAAGTGACTGTTATATTGTTGTTTGCCCCCTAAAGGATCTGTATGGTAAGGCCAGTCAGGAGGTGCGTGGGCCCCTCCATGCAGCCCATCAGTGGGTGAACATGACTGATGTGACCGTCCAACTAAACTCTACACACACAGTGAGAAACCCTAACCTTAACCTCTGCACCTGTAAGACCACACAGGGAGCCAAACCGAAGAGTGTGTCGCAAGTAACAAAGTATGCCCTCGATTCAACTTCTCACCTCTGCCTCACTCTTTATCTTAAAACACTGAGATGATGTTCTTGGCATTGACTTTTATGGTGCCTTGCTTTATCAACATCAGAGATAATGCTGGAAGTACTTTCAAGGATAATATAATTCCTTGATGTCGACTGCAGTGTGATATAACTGAAAAATCTGCCGATGTGCCCTTGAGCAAGACACTTGACCCTAATTGCTCCAGGGTCGCTGTTGATAACGGCAGACACTGGCTGTGACCCCACTCTCTGAGGGTGTCTCAGGAAGAGTTGGGATATGCAAAACATACATTTCCAATTCACACATGCGTATTAATACACACTTGTACATGTATGAAATAGGACAAATATAAGCACCCACCTAATAATAATAATAATAATAATTATTATTATTATTATTATTACTATTATTATTATTATAACTGTAGAAGTTTGACCCAGTTGATTTTGATACAGTATGCATTTAATTTTGTGGTTCTGACCAAGCTTGTCTCACAATCAGGGCAGAACCTGTAAACCAGCCCTGGGCCACAGCTTCGCCGCAGGGACTACAGACGGAGGAGGTGACCTCAATTTCACACAAGGTTAGAAACCCTTCTCTGCTTTTCATTGTCCATTATACACTGAGTGTAGGAACACATGCTCTTTCTATGTCATAGACTGACCAGGTGAATCCAGGTGAGCACTATGATCCCTTATTGATGTCACTTGTTAAATCCACTTCAATCAGTGTAGATGAAGGGGAGGAGAAGGATTTTTAAGCCTTGAGACAATTGAGACATGGATTGTGTATGTGTGCTATTCAGAGGGTGAATGGGCAAAACAAAGGATTTAAGCGCAGAACCCAACAGTTTCCCGTGTGTATCAAGAATGGTCCATCACCCAAAGGACATCCAGCCAACTTGACACAACTGTGGGAAGCATTGGAGTCAACATGGGCCAGCATCCCTGTGGAATGCTTTCGACACCTTCTAGAGTCCATTCCCCGACGAATTGAGGCTGTTCTGAGGTCAAAAGGGGGTGCATTAGGTGTTCATAATGTTTTGTACACTCAATGTATATTTCTGTACTATATTTAGATAATTGTCATGTAGATAACCACTCCTCAATGTACTGAATTGTTCTGAAATGTACATGCTGTATGTATCCAGGGGCTGTTGAGGGTGACCCATTTTGGGACGGCATTAGAGATGCACTGCTTGGAGCTCCCTCCAATGAGACACAGGACTGCCACCAACCCAAACCTATTCTCTTCAGCACTGGAGAGGTGAGCACGGTTCTCTTTCTGCCTTTTTCCATTGCAGACCCAGTGCGACCTGAGACTTTCCATGGGCTTGAACTGTGGTGTTAGACTAGGGAAATTGTGTTTCCATAGCTAGGGCTGTGTCAGTGTACTGTACATTATGTAAATGATGTTAAATGTAAATGTCACCAGCGGTGAGATGTGACTGGAACCGTGTCGTTCTCTCTGCCTTAGATGACCTGGCCCCTCCCCTGGCACCCAAGCATTGTGGACGTCCAGATGATCACCATAGGACCTGTGGCCATTGTGGCTATCCCTGGAGAAATGACGTGAGTTTCCACTACAGTGTGTACGTGTGTGGGGGTATTTGACCCTAATAGACCCTAATTTGATTTTCCTCACTATGCTGTCATGGAAAATGTGATTAAGCAACAGTGAGTTGGACTTGAGATGGAACAGGTCGTGACTCTGTGGTCGCTGGTCACGCATTCAGGCGCACATTGAAAGAACAATGCAAATCAACCTTGTTTTGGAGAGAACACAGCACAAAACAGACAGGCCGCAGTGTTTGTTTAGCTGACGTGTTAAAAGACATTGATTGAATTCTGTTTACACGTGTGTTGCAGCACGATGTCAGGAAGGAGGATAAGAGAGGCAGTCAAGCAGGTGAGAATCAAATATCACACACACACTGCATGCATGTACACCCACTCATTAAGGCAAATATTCTGTTAGCATTTTTTATGTTTTAAATGTTCATGGCTGTCATACAAATCAAATTTTATCAAATCACATGCTTCGTAAAAAACAGGTGTGGACTGACAGTGAATTGCTTACTTACGGGCCCTCCCCAACAATGCAGAGAGAAAGAAAATAGAGAAATAATAGAAAAGTAAAACACGTAATAATAAAAGTAATAATAGATACACAATAAGTAACGATACCTTGGCTATAGACAAGGGGTACTAGTACCGAGTCGATGTGCAGGGGTACGAGGTAATTGAGGTAGATATGTACATATACAGTTGAAGTCGGAAGTTTACATACACTTAGGTTGAAGTCATTAAAACTCGTTTTTCAACCACTCCACACATTTCTTGTTAACAAACTATAGTTTTGGCAAGTTGGTTAGGACATCTACTTTGTGCATGACACAAGTAATTTTTCCAACAATTGTTTACAGACAGATTATTTCACTTATAATTTACTGTATCACAATTCCAGTGGGTCAGAAGTTTACATACACTAAGTTGACGGTGCCTTTAAACAGCTTGGACAATTCCAGAAAATGATGTCATGGCTTTAGAAGCTTCTGATAGGCTAATTGACATCATTTGAGTCAATTGGAGGTGTACCTGTGGATGTATTTCAAGGCCTACCTTCAAACTCAGTGCCTCTTTGCTTGACATCATGGGAAAATCAAAAGAAATCAGCCAAGACCTCAGAAAAAAATGGTAGACCTCCACAAGTCTGGTTAATCCTTGGGAGCAATTTCCAAATGCCTGAAGGTACCACGTTCATCTGTACAAACAATAGTACGCAAGTATAAACACCATGGGACCACGCAGCCGTCATACCGCTCAGGAAGGAGACGCGTTCTGTCTCCTAGAGATGAAAGTACTTTAGTGCGAAAAGTGCAAATCAATCCCAGAACAACAGCAAATTACCTTGTGAAGATGCTGTAGGAAACAGGTACAAAGGTATCTATATCTACAGTAAAACGAGTCCTATATCGACATAACCTGAAAGGCCGCTCAGCAAGGAAGAAGCCACTGCTCCAAAACCGCCATAAAAAAGACAGAGTATGGTTTGCAACTGCACATGGGGACAACGGTTGTACTTTTTGGAGAAATGTCCTCTGGTCTGATGAAACAAAAATAGAATTGTTTGGCCATAATGACCATCGTTATGTTTGGAGGAAAAAGGGGAAGGTTTGCAAGCCGAAGAACACCATCCCAACCGTGAAGCACGGTGGTGGCAGCATCATGCTGTGGGGGTGATGCAGGAGGGACTGGTGCACTTCACAAAATAGATGGCATCATGAGGAAGGAAGATTATGTGGATATATTGAAGCATCTCAAGACTTCAGTCAGGAAGTTCAAGCTTGGTCGCAAATGGGTCTTCCAAATGAACAATAACCCCAAGCATACTTCCAAAGTTGTGGCAAAATGGCTTAAGGACAACAAAGTCAAGGTATTGGAGTGGCCATCACAAAGCCCCGACCTAAATCCTATAGAACATTTGTGGGTAGAACTGAAAAAGCGTGTGCGAGCAAGGAGGCCTACAAACCTGACTCAATTACACCAGCTCTGTCAGGAGGAATGGGCGAAAATTCACCCAACTTATTGTGGGAAGCTTGAGGAAAGCTACACAAAACGTTTGACCCAAGTTAAACAATTTAAAGGCAATACTACCAAATACTAATTGAGTGTATGTCATTTCTGACCCACTGGGAATGTGATGAAATAAATAAAAGCTTAAATAAATCATTCTCTCTACTATTATTCTGACATTTCACATTCTTAAAATAAAGTGCTGATCCTAACTGACCTAAGACATGGAATTTTTACTAGGATTAAATGTCAGGAATTGTGAAAAACTGAGTTTAAATGTATTTGGCTAAGGTGTATGTAAACTTCCGACTTCAACTGTAACTAGGAATAAAGTAACAGATAGTAAACAGCAGTGGCGGACAGTGCCGTTTAAGATTTGGGAGGCCAATTTTTGTTTTTATGAGCTTGGCCTTATTTCTATTACAGCATATTGGATGACTGTCATTCATATTCCATTCACCCAGCTCAATGTAACAGCGATAGGTTTAAGCTACTACATGATACTCACATTTTCCCTATACCCATCATAAGGTTGCTACAACCTAGCCTATGAATGAAAGTTTACAACGTAGGTGCAGATCGAGAGAGAATTTTTTGTAATCAAGGTGTCAGACAGTGGCACATTCAATACCGCCTTGCACATTCTTGCCTGCATCTAGCTGATCTAGGGTGTAATCATTAGTCCAAACAGTTGCAATCAAGTGTATTGGAAAGATTCTGGTATGTTTATCCCCATTTCGTTCCGTTTGCTTCTGTTTAAGAAACGTTTTTTATTCAACAGAATTGGAGGAATGAATACACCCCTGATCACCAGCAAACACATTTTACTTTCATAGCAGCCACATACTGTTTGCATGATCATTTTGCTCGTTGTATAATTCCTTCTTGCATCTAAGCGCTCTTCTCCTCTCACCTTTTCCCTTCGCTTGTGGACTTCATTGCACAACACAACAGCTATCTGTGACCAGGTGAAAAAACCTTTCCAAGCCAAACCTTCATACCATAACCGCTACACAAAGCCTACATCGTTGTCCCCATATTAGCTAACATCATAGTCAACATAGCTACTAGAACTAACGCATTAGTAAACCTGCTACAATCATGCAGTACAGTGTACAGCAAGCAGTTTAGTAGTTACACCGGTGGGCCGCGGTGGAAATAAATGAATAAAACCAAAAGCTAACCTTGACTTGGAAGAGTTCCAGTGTTGAATAGCCATAGCCAGCTTGCTAACATAGCATCCCACTCTGTTTGAGCCGGGTGATTTAGTAGGCGAAAGTGAAAAAAAATCCTAAGAGATATATATATATATATATATAGCTATCTCTCTCTCTCTCGCTTCTCCTTCATTTTTGTAGAAATGTAATTTGTTCAAAACTGTTCAACTATTGTCTTTCTCTCTCTTTGGGTCAACTACTCACCACATTTTATGCACTGCAGTGCTAGCTAGCTGTAGCTTATGCTTTCAGTACTAGATTAATTCTCTAATACTTTGATTGCGTGGACAACATGTCAGTTTATGCTGCAAGAGCTCTGATAGGTTGGAGGACGTCCTCCGGAAGTTGTCATAATTACTGTGTAAGTCTATGGAAGGGGGTGAGAACCATGAGCCTCCTAGGTTTTGAATTGAAGTCAATGTACCCAGAGGAGGACGGAAACTAGCTGTCCTCCGGCTACACCATGGTGCTACCCCAGAGAGTGCTGTTGAGGCTACTGTAGACCTTCATTGCAAAAGGTGTGTTTTAATAAATTATTTGGTGAATATATTTAGTATAGTTTTATCTAAAAAGGATAACTTTTTTAAATTTTCATTATAAAAAAAAAAAATGAAATTCACTGAGGGGGATGGTCCTCCCCTTGCTCCTCTGGGGAGCCTCCACTGGTAAACAGTAGCAGCAGCGTATGTGACACTGGTGAGTCAAACAAGTTAGTGCAAAAAGGGTAAATGCAGATAGGGTCAATGCAGAACTAACGATTTAAAAGTCTTATGGCTTGGGGGTAGAAGCTGTTCAGGGTCCTGTTGGTTCCAGACTTGGTGCATCAGTACCGCTTCCATGCGGTAGCAGACAGAACAGTCTATGACTTGGGTGGCTGGAGTCTTCGACAATTTTTATGGCCTTCCTCTGACACCGCCTGGTATAGAGGTCCTGAGGATCTGAGGGCCAATGCCAAATCTTTTCAGCCTCTTGAGGGGGAAGAGGCATTGTTGTGCCCTCTTCATGACTGTGTTGGTGTGTTTGGACCATGATGAGTCCTTAGTGATGTGGACACCCGCTCCACTTCAGCCCCATCGATGTGAATTACATGATGCTTGTGAATGTGTTTGTTGATCAGGAACTGGAGGCCCAGGGAACATTCAGTAATGCAGAGGTGGTCATCGCTGGCCTGTGCAACATCTACACTCATTACATCACCACCTATGAGGAGTACCAGGTACGAGAGAACAAGAGATTTTGAGTGGTACCTGATCTGATCACAAAAGGGCCCATAGTCACTGATTAGTATTGTTTTCCACAGATCCAGCGTTATGAAGGAGGGTCCACCATCTACGGGCCTCATACGCTTTCTGCATACATCCAGAAGTTTAGAGGCCTGGCCAAGGCCATTGCAGAGGTGAGGACCACATACTGTACAGTACATGTACCGGCTCCTGTTACAGTGAATGTCCTTTTCCAGCTGACTATATTTCAACCTCCTATGCTCACAGGGTAAAGAGCAGGAGCTGCCCAAGGGTCCTGAGCCCCCTTTCTTCAAGGAGAGTCAGCTGTTCAGCTTGCTTCCTGCTGCGGCTGTAGACAAAAAGCCAGTCAACACCACGTTTGGAGAGGTTTTAGAGCAAGTGGACCCAGAGTACAGGGTTGTAAGTCTGACTTGGTCAAAAGGCTATGAGCTGATGTTTTTTTAACTTGTTTACAACGTCAATGCTGAATCTCCTCAGCATATGAATGTAGTTCAAGGGATGTTCATGTATTCCTGTAGGGGGATGTTGCTTCTGTTACATTTGTTGCAGGGAATCCAAGACACTCAGGAGACATGGTGAGAGCGCAACCTTACACTTAACTATTATCATTGATGGTATTATACTTCTTCATATACCTTGGTTGTATAGTATGTAGCACATCACTGATGACACCACTGATACCATGTCATTTCAGAGAGACAAGACCTTTGTCACTGTGGAAAAGTATCACAACAGCACAGCAAACTGGGACGTCGTTCACACAGATGCATCTTGGGAGACAAGGTAGAGCATTTCCTGTTCATTCAAATTCCTAATTTCAGACACACTGTATATCGGACACAATCCATTTTATTAGAGCTTGATATAATTTTATTGGCCGCTGTAAATAAATAATTAGCAGCGCCTGGAAAAATATCTGTTTGGTTTGATTATTTTATCTGACAAGCACAGAATGCTTATTTGGCATTATTCACATCAGGCCTTATCTCTCAAGGACCTCTCATTGATAAAGTTGTGCTGAGCCAGCACCTTGTAGCTGATTATCACCACAGCTTAACACACAGGCTGCTATTAAAGGGATATTGCGAGATTCTGGCATTTAAGCCATTATTCTACTTACCCAGTCAGATTAACTCGTGGATACCATTTTAATGTCTCTGCGTGCAGTATGAAGGAAGTTAGCGGTAGTTTCCGAGCCAATGCTAACTAGTGTTAGCGCAACGACTGGAAGTCTACAGGTACGCTAGCATTGCTATTGTACCTGTAGACTTCCAGTCATTGTGCTAATGCAAGTTAGCATTGGCTTAGTTGTCTCGCGAAACTACCACTAACATCCATCATACTGCACGCAGAGACATAAAAATGGTATCCACAAGTTCATCTGACTCTGGGTAAGTAGAACAATGTTTTAAATGCCAGAATCTCGCAGTACCCCTTTAAACACAGGCTCAAATCCAGGTTCAAAATGACACTCAAGATGCGTCTAAAGAAATCATAAGGATGTAGACTGTATTTAAATTGACAGAGATTATTGATGGCCGAGTAGGTCGTTCATTGGCACAGTTCGGCTACGATGTTAATTGCAAGCATAACAAGTATTTTTGAGAGGAGCATTGGTAGGTTGTGCAGTATGGTTGCTTGGGGGTGGTTTTTAGAGCTTGTATAGCCCAATTAGGGTTACATTTAGCCCGCTGTTCAATAAGGTCAGCATTGGTCTACTGACCTCCATGGTGTGGTCATGATGAGTCTAAAGCCTGATATGTCTGTGTGACAGTAACAAGTCACAGTCTCTTTGATCAGCTCAGTCAACATCATCCGGACTACATCAGAGGTGGAGGTGGGGGGGGGGGGGGTGAATGGAAGGTGACACTGATCCCTCATGTGCCTTGTGTTCTTGTCTTGTTTTCTTCTTTTCTCTCTCTTCTCTTGTCTTGTAATTTCTCCTTCTCTACACTCCTCTTGTCCCCTTTCCCAATAGGTTTCACTGGGTAAAGAATGGAGCGGAGAGCAACGCTACCATTGAGTGGCACATCCCTCTGTCAGCCCAGGCTGGCTCCTACAGGATCCGACACTTTGGACACTACAAACAGCGGAAGGGAATCCTAGAGACTGTGATCACAGCGTATGAGGGTGTTTCAGATGTCTTCAGAGTCTCCAAAATAACGTATTATTACTAACCACTGATCATTGAATACGACTAGACCAGCAGTGGAAATACGGCAGATTATAGTGTACACTTCTAGTGGCCCTGATATGATATGATAATGAGTATGAAAAATGTATGCACTCACTAACTGTAAGTCGCTCTGGATAAGAGCATCTGCTAAATGACTAAAATGTAAATGTAAATAACGATTGTATGTTCTCTATTTCAATGCAATACAATGCATGTACAGTACTAAAGCACTAAACAAGTCCCATGCTTCAAAACACAACCAGCTTTTGGGTTGACGTGCAAAAAGCCCATGTGCCAAATGGGGACTACACTCAACAGGGTGTGAGGGAAAATACGTGTGGTTTTGAATGCCGGGCAGCTTTAGTGCTATTCTATATCTCATCTCCCATGGAAGTTAAAATAATTTGTTTATGATCAGTTTATTCACATGTTTTTAGCATGTAATTATGTGCAGTCCTAATTTTTTATATAATTAAATTATTGAAGTATTGTGGCACTTTTCTTAGTTATATGTAAAAAAATAAAGTTGTAATAAAGTGAAGAAAGCAATTCTCAAAATGCAATTTGTTTATTTATCATGGGCAATTACAGTTCATGACACGTTATAATTACCCAAGCAGTACCACATGTAGTTTCACAAAAGTATACCCATTTCTCCTTACATTTCAGATTTGTATTTATTTCACCCCTTTACGATTTGCTTTTATGGGATTTAAGATAAATTACTGAGGCACAGAGATTTTGAAATATCCAAAAACAATATAACTATACAAATAGTGTTGGATTTCTGGTATAAAAATACGTTCTAAGTGCTATACACACTTTAATACTGTCACTGCTTAGGCATTTTCATATTTATCAGTGTTGTTTTGTGCCCTGATAAGTGTGTTCACACTTCCAATGTCCATGTTCACAGGCCTAGGTTGGGTGTAAAGTAATAAGGAAAATAAGCAAAATAGAATGACATCAATCTCTGTCCAAGATGATTGTCCATAGCTAACACTCCAATGTAAAATCAGACATTTTGACAATAAATATCCTATGACTAAAACAGACACGTTTGCACAGACTTCCATAGACAACAAAACCTTAAAATATTAAAATAGGCAGTTCAGCTTCACAGCTTGGGGATGGTTTTCATTTTCTGCACACTATAACATCGGAAAAGAGAGGGAAACAAATTCTGTGTGTGCGTTTGTAAATACTGACACACAAATAGCACAAAATAAATAAACCCACGCCAGTGTTTTTAGTCTAACAATGTACAACTGTGCAACAACATCAAAAGGCACTTGCAGCACATGTAGGTAGAAATTAAAGGTCACCATTGAAACTATGGCAGAAATGGTATCCCTGACATTTGCAAACTCTATTTCTATCAATGATTTATGAGGAAATGTAAAGAAGACTTTTAGGGAAAATTGAATAAACTTGAAAGGGACACCACAACCTCTATTGGGTCAAAGGAAACCACTAGTCCATCACTATGAACCAGCAGCTGTGTCATAAAAACAATGAGTTGAAAAAAGACTTGGCTGTCAATATAATGATAAACTACATCATAAACAATCTACTTCTGACAATTTGCTAACTCTATAACATTTAATTGTGGTCCTCTACCACTAAATAGATCAACACAATCAAATGACATTTACATAATGGATACTACATAGTTTTACACAGTCTGAGAATGTATATACTAAGAAAGAATGCTGGTGACTGAGATGAAGATCCAGGATGGCCCTAGAACTTAGAACACTCCATAACCGTCTCCACGGGTTGCCACGGCGAAGGCCGGATATCCCTCGTAGGTAGCGTATGCTGTCAGGTCCTGGCCCAGGGCGACAGCCTGTTTGAGCTGGGAGGCAGCTACTGAGGCTGAGGTGTTCGCTATTGTGTAACCTGCAGATCAGGAGAAAGGACGTGGATTGAATGACCATTCAAATTAGTAAATTTAAGTTGTTTCATCTCATATCTTGCTGTTATTGTGTGTATGATAAATGTTTTCTAGAACCTATCACAAACTGGCACTTGCCAGCATATGTAATTAATGAACTGCCTTTTGGTTTGGTTAGTATTTGTAGTGTATACCTTTATGTGGTTCTAGGCTAGCGACCTACTCTAGAGAAAGGGTTGGATGATGGTTAGTCTTATGGACCTTTACAACATACCTGGGAATGCAGCTGCTGCTGCAGAGGAAGCCTCAGCGCCTTCTGTCTGCAGCCCCAGGGTCTGCAGGGCATGCTCCGCAGCATGAACCTTGGCCTCATCCATAGCTGTACACAGCTTGGCTGGGGTGAACGGATGCCTGGAGGAAGGAAAGAAGGGAGGAAGAAAAGGGAGAGTAGGTTAAAGGAGAAGTTGATGTTGTAAATGCAAATAGCATGTAATAGAAGTGCCCAGCCTCTCTTTTTGCGTTTTCCACTTGGTTTTGAGAAACCTACCCCACTAGCGATAGACTTCCTCATGCTTATTCAGCAGTTGTGTCATTACGAACTTCATCCACAACGTTATATTCCATGTTGTGTGACTCGAGCTATAGCCTACCTTTCCGTGTGCGCGGGCTACACGGAAGAAGTATCGCTTGAGTCGCACACACAACATGCATAACATGGAATATAACGTTGCGGATAAAGTTCGGAATGACACAATTTCATGTGTACAACATCTAAAGACCTGCATCACTATACTGAGACCGTTGCTGTTTCTAAAGGGACAATATCTGGGTGTTTTTGGAGTCTGTGTTAATGTTTTATCTGTGTCCTTGCAACTGCTTAACGAGCATGAGGAAGTTTATCGCTGGTGGATTACGTTTCTCAAAACCAAGTGAAATCGCAAAGAAAGTGCCTGGGCACTTCTGTAACATGCCATTTACATCCAAAATACAGATTTGGTTAAAAAAAGTGAACTTCTCCTTTAAAAGGTTACGTTATCCAAAGGGGTCCTTCGATATAGGAAGCCACTACTGAAAACGTAACGGATGTGTGTACAGTAGACTCCAAAGTGTGGCTGTGTTTCTTACACATTAGGGTATTGGTTGGCCAGAGCCGGAATGGTGACTTTGTAGAGGAACAGTTGCCTTTGATCAAGTCCGATGGCAGAGTGAAGCTGGTAAACTGGCTGCCCCCAGTTGTTCTTCTGACACACGTCCTCCAAGATCTGGAAGATGATGCATTAATCAATACATATCCATAGATCAATCAATGATATGACATTGTTGTTCTGCAACATTCAATTATTGAGTGAGCAGAATTCTGAATACGTTATTTAGGGCTAATAAGTAAGTGTGTGTGTGTGTGTCTTTTTGTTGTTCCTCATTATGCAGTTCTCATGCATTGCCTCGTCTGGGAGGTGTGTACCTGTGGCGCATGTTTGATACCGGGAGGCTTCATAGACACAGGGTTCATGGGCGTGAGCTCCATGCCCGGCAGCAGGTCAAAGAGCTTGTCGTCGGGGCGCTTGTCTGTCTTTAGCTGGTAGGTGGCACAGCCTCGGCCTACACCTGCATAGGCAAGGTATCCGCGACCACCCATCCCGCGCACCCCCGCTGCCCCTACAGGTACATTCATGTAAATTTCTAGGAATGCAAGAAGGCATTAAATCAAATCAAATCACCAGAAATCACCTGGGGTTCCATCAAGACTCCGTAAACACTGATTATGGTGTCATCCAGGCCGGCACAGTACAGTGATTCTCATTTTCACTGCTTAAAGCTGTGGCGTTATTTCGATTTTTTGGTAGTCATTCAATGGCTCCATTTTCGACACGTTCAATTCCCCCCAAATCCAACTTGATTGAATGTTTGCACTTGTCATACTAGACTGTAATATGCAGCCATGGAGAGCACATTTTGAATGACAGTCAGACATCCTAAATCTCATACTACTATAAATAAATCAGGACAGCATAATAGTGCTAAATGCATGAAAATTTATAACTTATCTCTATTAGGAGATCAAACATAGACATTAATGAAATAACATATACTGTATCATTGCAAAATGTGGATTTGGCTCCAGACTTGTTTAACATTTGAATCAAGTATTTTATAGCATGCTGTGATTCAAACGATTCATTGCAATTTAGACCAAAGCAATTTCAGTTTAATCTTTCAGTGAAGTGTTGATGTTGGAAGATACCCATCGAGGCTGGTTGGATTTGGATATCTCAAGTGATTATATCAGATACCATTGATCAAATCAGGTACTCAAAGACAAAGATTGGTAGATTAATGGCCATATCTATCTGTGTCTCACTGATAGGCTATGGAGAGGAAGCAGAGAGAGGGTACCCACCTCTAACCGATGGTGTGCGCACGAGGCCACGGCCACCCACATGCCCCTTGGCACTGGGGAAGCGGAACTGATTAGGAATTGCAGCATATGCCTGTGGGGCGTAGAACACGGGGGCACCCAGGTAGGCTGCTGAGGGGTCATACACCTGGCTCAGTGTGTAGGCGTACTCCCCCTGGAGCAGGGCCCCACCTCGGCCACCTGTACCTCGGGTGTAGCGCACGTAGCTGTCCTTATCCACCGGCTTGGCCAGGGTCACCTCCACGGGAGAGCCATCCACCAGCTAGGGGAGGAGTTGACATTTAGGAAGTATTCAGTGTAGAGGATGGTTGTGTGGCTGGATCATGCATTGTTGTGTGATATTGCTTGGTTCTGATGGCTCAGTGGCTGGAGCCTGATACTGATGTGAGTTTGATTCCCACATGAGTTGCATGTATTGAATATGTGTTAACTGGGAGTCACTTTAGATAAAAGCATGTGTCATCATGACATTACATGTCCTGGGATAGACCAGTGCGAGAGAGAGGCCAGTGAGAGAGATCGTGTTAGAGATCACACCTTTCCATTCACTGCGTCCATGGCGCTTAACGCGTCCTCTCTCTGGGTGAAATGGACAAAGGCGTAGTCTCTGATCTTCTTCACTCTCTCCACAGCACCTGTGGATCATTAACATACATCCGCATATTAACCCCATTACAACACACAGTCACATACAGAAACTCGTTGTTGAACCCAAATGTGACACACTATCCGGCTGTACTGTAACTGAACCTGCCTGGTTTGATACTGTTGAACTCCTTCTCAATGGTCTCTTCTGTGGTAGCCAGCATCAAGTTCCTCACATAGAGAATCTTCACCGTTGCCATGGTGTCCTCGTCCACTTCCACTTCAGGCTCCGCCCAGTCTACGGCGATGGCGTGTCCCCACAGCTGGATCCTCCCTGGGGAAGAAGATCAGGAAGTTCAACTCTTCAGCCAATCAGCCCACCCAAAGTCATAAGATCCAAATTAGTTTTCATAGGCAAAAGTCTCAAAGTCATCATGATCCAGTATTATATACTATATCCTTCCATAGGGTTATGTTACAATGATGTTGTTTTTAGACTGACTGTGATTCTCAGTACTATGACTGTTAATAGTATAAAATAAGGGTCCAGTACCTGGCAGTAGTTTCCTTCTGGCCATGGCTGCAGCGCGGTGACTGTCGTACTCCACAAAGGCGAAGCCCCTGTTCTTGGTCTTGTCCGCAGCACTGGGGTAAACAATCACCTCCAACACCCCATCTGTCACTTTCTTCATCTCCATCAGGATCTCCTCTCTCTTCTTGGATTTGGGGATGCCCCCCACAAACAGACGACAGTTGTCCACACTGGCACATACGCCTAGGAGCCTTCCGTTCCTGGAGGATAACCGGATTGAATTGAATGGAAAGATTGATTTAGTTTGTCAACAATACACACAATTAAATCAGATATTGTTGCTGTATGATGATGAAGAGAGTGTTGGTAGTCCTGCAATGAGTTTTCCATGACTCAGGCACAGGTTTCTGGTAGCTGACCGTTAGGCTACACAGGGCTTTTTCTCCATTTCATTTAATTGTGTCATGATTGCTTACCTGATCTCATAGTTATTGAGCTGTTTCATGGCGGTCTTGGCTTCATTTTTGGTGGTGAAGGTAACAAATGCATATCCCCGATTATTGCCATTGAAGTCCATCATCATCCGAACCTCATAGATCTTCCCAAACTATGAACAGAAAGGGGATTTATTTGAAAACAAGGACATACAACAGGTTACACTTTGGGAACTGTTATAATTGGGCAAACATCTCTTACTTTAATTGGGCAAACATCTCTTACTTTCTCACAGAGGGGGACCAGCTCATCCTCGAAGAGGTCCCTGGGTAGCTTCCCCACAAAGATCTCACTGCCCCTCTCTGGGGGATGGCCTTCCCAGCCTGGAGGGGGCCCACCGTACCTCCTCTGACCATTCTCCTGTGGAAACAACCGGAATGAGTAACCAGTGGTACAGGGCTTGTAAGGATATCCTACCACTTTAAAGCCCTTTGTAACGCAGGTTTCATTCCGAATTAGAGATTTGAGCATTCATATAGAAATCTCCCTGATATCTTCATTTGGTATGATCTTGTAGTTGTGCACAAATTTCCCACACAATCCACATAACAATAAAGTATGAGCTGTAGAATCCCCAACCAAATTAATTTGCCAGGGACCAGACTGCAGCAAAAACAGACAAAGGGATCCAGTTGTTTGTCTCTTCCACCACAGGGTGGTGCCCCATTATCACTTGTCATGACCGAGGCCAAGCGAAAGAGCTCACACACACATAAATAGGTTTGAAACTGATGGAGAGGCATTGGCTTTTATCAGAGCCACACATTACACATAAACTCCATAAAGAAGGATGACTTTTGTGTGGGGGCCATATGATAGTATCCAACACTGCATTGGTCATAGACTGGATAAAGCACTAAATGCTTGGGGTCTGGTTCCTACCTGAAATAATTGATATCCTGTGCGCTGAATGAGTGCACGCAGCGACACCTCTTTCTGCATGCCCGTCAGTCCATCCCCGGATTTTTGATTAGATTCCATTGAGAGCGATTGGCAGCAATAAATCAGCAAAATTAGGGGTGCTCACTGAAATTAAATCACAGTTCAGAACACATCAGTGACAACATCGCTAAACAACCCATACATTACCTGACTGAACTGGAGCTCAACAGGTCAACAAATCACACTGTTACCATGCCTTCTTTTGCTACTATTTTTACTTTTTTGGCATAAACTCTTGAACTGCTTCAAATCAAATTTTATTTGTCACATACACGTGTTTAGCAGATGTTATTGGGGGTGTAGCAAAATGCTTGTTCAGACCTTCAGTAATGTATCACATTTGCTCATAAATACACTTTGGCCTTTACAGAATGAGCAGGTATGATTTAGGCTGATTAGCACCTCCAACATGTACTCAGTTGTTATGCACTAATGCCATTGCTCCATGTTATGACAACATGTAGAGAGAAGCCTATTTCATTCAGTTCCTGGTCAAGGACAGCTATGTAATTATTAACAGAACTCAGCCAACCACAGGAACAGCAGACCACCGCTGAGGCCCCTTTTGTCTCAATCTATTCCACCCACCACCATACACATCTTCCCCACTCTCTCACACTCATGTACTGTCACATAAGAAATACATGAAGTGTTTATGCAACAGCTTTGAATAAGGGTCCCTTAATCAATCCTTTGATTTTCAATGGCCAATCACAAGACACAAGACGCCCAACGCTAGCACACTATAGGCTACTTCAAGATAATCCCCTTTTGTTGGTAAGAGGTTGATTAAATCAGCAGGAAGATACAGTAAACAGACAACTGAGTGTTGCAATCATTTCCATTCTGATTGAGAGGCCTTTCTTTGTTTCTTTCCACACATATGGATCAAAGAGAGAGGTGCTGCTAGTGACGACAAGGCCCCACTCCTCCAGATCAGAAGGGGTCAAAGGGTACGTGAGGGGTGACGGCCACTCAAACGATCTTCAAACGTTCTCAAGTGCTAATCATGACGGAAATGATGATATCATGCACACACTGTCTTCTTCACCTTGAAATGTTTCCAAATATAGTCAAACCTACCTCTCCTTTCAGAAAGTGAATTCTGCCAACACACACAAGCCCACAGATGGCTTTGTTTTCACTGTTCACTCCTCATCACTCTCCTCAACGGCTGTCCGGGAAGGCTTTGTTGTAAATGTCAAGACGCCAGGCAAAATAAGAAATACTGGAGTTGACCTGCTCCCGGGTCGAGCACCATCATTCACGACAGTCAAGCCAGATGTGATATGGTTTCACTCTCTCATTTCAGATTGTTTGTTCACAATGTCATCAGTAACAATACTGGGACCCAAGTCATGTATTTTCATCTGTGAATTCAATATTAGCTGCCATTATGATACTCTCCAAGCCTGTGTCTAGAGAGATGAGTTATTGCGGAATCATTCACTAGCAGAACATTAGCGTAGGCAGCCAGCCATGGCAACATCACTCTTCTATTCCCCGACCAAGAAACACCCTCAATGAATCTCTACTGTCAAAGATGAGGTATTGGGTTACGCGGGTGCCACTTTAAGCCTAAGTAAACACCTGGGGAGGAAAACGGACTTTAGGTTCTATTTCTGTTCCGGGTGGCTTGGAGAGAAGGCGTTGTTAGGAGGGTAGGCCCTTAGTGGACATAATACTACAGGACTCCATTACTCTCTCTCTCTCTGTCTGGGGTTCTCTTCATGATAGCCTGGTTACCGTTTGCGTAAACAAGATAACTAGACGGAGGCTTATCTGGCGGTGATCAGTACCTGCTTTTTGGAGCTTTGTTGACTGAGGCTAAATACACACAGGGCTGAAGGCCACTGGGTTGGCTGCTGTTGCTGCTGGAAAAATGAGTCCGAAAAGATTTAGAATACAAATTATATAAAATAGTTCAGACTTATGTCCCTTTTGGAGTCATTAGTCACACGTTTTATGAATTATCTTTCCTTTCAAGAAGAGCCCCTTTAAAGTTTATTTGGTCATTATGTATTTTTTCCACTGGACTTGACTAAGGTTCCATATGTTTATTGGCATCTGGCCTACATACCATACCTTATGGTGTATTTCATAGGATTAGATTTCAGTTGAAAGAGCTACTGTTAATCAGTTTGTCTTATATGAAACTGTAAGCACCCTACTGTGACTACTACGCCCTTACTGTCATAGAATCAACAATTGACAAATACAAATGATTGACCGGCTACAAAAGTATAAACGACTGAATTAAAATGACTATTTTAAACAAGGCTCTTCCCCGTCTTCAACATCAACACAATTAACAGAAAATGACAACCCACTGGGCACACACTGGTTGAATCAAAGTTGTTTCCACATAATTTCAATGAAATTACATTGAATCAACATGGAATAGGCATTGAATTGATGTCTGTGCCCAGCGGGAACCAACCATCTACATGAAACTATCTGACCATGCCCCCCTCCCTCTGCTTTCTTACCTTGACCGTGTCCTCAGAACCATACAAGTCACCCAACACAACATTTGACCACCGGTGATCAGTTAGATCTGTCACATGAAAAGCATCCCCAGTGCTAAGAGAGCAGATCTCCAAGGGGAGATTTTTTTACAAGACTCCAAAGCAGCAGACACACATGAAGGAAGAGTTAGGGAGCTAAGCTTACCTGAGCAATTCCAGAGATCACCACCCAGAAGACTCAGTCCTTCATTCTGGTGAATTTAGCAACGTGTTACTGGGGTGATTCTGTAATCACATCATATCAAACTCCAAAGGTCCACTGTCCCGCAGCTGCTTTATGAGCCTGCGGGGTTAAACTTTAACCAGCCCTATCTCTCTCTCTGCCTCTCTGCCTGCAGAGAGAGGAGCCCTTTGACCAGGCACAACAAGATCATGGTGCTCTCACCCAGACACAGTCTCACTGCTCACTTAAATAAACACCACATTATATACTTTCAAGTCAATATTACTATTTTTAGTAATATTAAATCACAGTATTAACCTTAAACTTTTGACTTAAGAATATGTGTTTTTCTGTTTAAGAGATAGGGCCACAATTACATGGGTGTAAAGTAAAGTAAATGACTGGGTAGTACTCTGATAGCGAGAGCTATTTATTCTGTTATTATGTGTCATCAAAAAGAATAACATCAAAGTGACACATTATCCTCCATTTGTCAGTGAAAGACCTGCAGGTAAACAAGCTACTGAGATGCCATGTTGTCGTGCCACGGAGTTTGCTGTTTCATCTTGTTTGTTTGTGTGACATATCACCTACATTCAACAGGCAGGCAGAGTCTTCCTGCTTGGTACACTTTTACCCTCTCAGGGTTTTTACCAGGTGTTTCTCTGTCTAGCTGTTCACATCAACACCACTAATCAGAGTTGGCCTCCTAGCTGGGATGAATAAGAGGTAGGGGAGACCGGGGATGATTGTAACACGGGATAGTTGTAACACTCAATATCTCCAATCAGGAACTAGCTAAAATCATGTGACTCATTGCACATGCTCAGTTTAGTCTTCAACCCTCATGTGAAGAAGCAAGAGCCTGTGACAAACTGAGGTAAGAAAGTAATTTTTTGGCCACATTTGTTTTTGTGATGGCATCACCTGCTTTGTAGTTAGTCACCAAACTTATTTCAGGTTTATACCCAGTTTGTGTAGATATATTTGATGTAAGTTAGCAATGCTAATGTTTGAAGCTAGCTAATGGCTACAAGGGTCAGGGTTAGATGTAACAAGCCTAATGAGGTCTGGGTGCAGTCCTGGGAATGCAAATGATGGGCCCACCAAGACTGTACCCCAGGACTACCATACCACTGTCACAACTGTGACTCTGATTGAGTGAACATGTCCAACATTCACACACACACACACCACCGCTTTATCTCGCTCAAATTCCCTCACACACACACACACACACACACACACACACACACACACACACACACCACAAACATTCAGTTGTTTAGTTCAGATGTTGTTAAGTTGTCAGATGGTGTTGTTTAGTTGAGAAGGGACAGTTAATGGAGTGTAAAAATAATAAACATTTTATGATTTGTATTATGAATTTATAACAAAATGTTTAACATGGCAATATTGTTCTCATGTTCTCAATAAAGGCTTTCAATATCTTGTTGCATGTCATGATTTAAGCATTTTTTCAAACGTTTACATTTCACCCCAATCCCTGTTACAACTGACCTGGGAGGTGAGGTAAATTGTAACATTTCACTCCTTGCATTTGAGACAAACTCACACCTTGTCTTTTGGATTTAGAGCGATAATACCAATACCAATATCACATTTTTAATGTAGTAGCTCAAACAATCTCTGAGAAATCGACAAAAAATGTGTTACAACCATCACCGGTCTCCCCTAATATCATGTCACATAACCCAGGTTTTGGTAAACAATATGTAATTATAAGAGACCTATCATTCGAGCCAAACCTTGGTATCCATATTTGGCCTAAACAATTGTGAATTTAATGAAACATTGGCAGTGCCTTTGAGCTATGTTTTGTGCATAATTGCTTTTGCCTATTTCTTTCCACTGGCAGACAGTTTTCCTTTTTTTTTTTTCAGCACAAATAATTGGTTTGTGTCTCACAAGGCTGTGTGCCACTCATTCCATTACTGATGTGTGAAATAAATTGTTAATGTCAGTGTTATCCTGTAGACATGGAAAAACATTGCATGTCACATTGTTTGTCCAGACCTCCAGCAGTCTGTCACGTCTTATCGACTCTCTAGCGCCACTGAGTGGTTGAACAGATAAACCCATAAGCAGTGAGTGGTGGTACCTTTACTGGTGGCTCACTTGAACCAAAAAGTGAGAAAGCTGGCTTAAACATTTCCCCAGCATTACCTCATTTAATCGGAATTAAGTAATAATGAGGCAGCCTTGCGAGAAATTTGGCCCCTTCTGTAGATCCCAGATCCCATCTGTCCTTTGGAGTGTCTGTTGTTTTCCACTTGGTGTTACTGAGCATTTGTCTCTGTAGGGATGTGGCATTATTATTCTGGGTGACCTCCTCTAGCGCCATGCTCATTCAAACAGAAAACCACCACAAGGACATCTCTGACCAGGCATTGTTTATCAACTCAACCGTGTAGTTAGACATCTTCTAACATCCATGAAGGCTGTGTACATCTCAGCATTTCATACACTCAGGAAAACATCAACATTTAGATACTATGAATTCTGTATACAGTAATTGTTAATGTCCTCAGAAAAAAGGCCTTGCACTCAATTTCTGCCGTGTGCTTCATCCATCTTTTGTTTGATGTTACAGATATACCAAAATGGAGCCATCCATCACAGGGCAGAGCTGATATCAAAGGAAGTGGCATGGGAGGAAGTCAACAGGATGTTAGATGACAGCTTCCTGTTTATTAAGGTACTGTGTGACAGATGGTTATAATGGTTCCCTCCTGGCCTGTCACAATACAACAGAACACTGCGTGTCTGTATGTCCCAGTGAAGCAAATCTACTGGGCATCTCGGCTCTGACACACGGAAAACAAATCAGTCATTCCAGAGTGTCCCTACCTTGGAAAATGTTTCCTGCATATAAACATCATAGATAAGAAACAGGGTTGGCTTGCAGTGTGACTCTCTGGCAGTGCTAAAAAATAAAATAAAATAAAATTGCCAATCACTTATCTGACGGACACTTAATCACTGTTATCTGATGGTGTGAGGAAAACAGGTCACATTAATCAACCTGTGAGGAAACTCTGAGACTAACAAGGGGTAAGGTGTATTTAATCAAGTTTGTCCAGCATGTGATCAGCCCTTAGTTTAAAAAAAAACATTCATTAATCACTTATCTCATAACATAAAGCACTGCTGTGTTGTTGCACTGTGTAAATGCATTTTGACATTTTGCATTCATAAGTGGTGTCCAGTCTGAGGGGGTTGTTGGAGGGTGTCCCTGGACTGGTATCAGCTGCTCTGGGTGATAGCTGGAATGACAACCTGGCACTAAAACACTGACATGGAGAAATCCACCGTGGCCGAATGGAGCAATTTGCCACATTCTCTCAGTCAGCTCTATCCTCTTTGGTCAAAGATAGCTTGATTTATGAGGTTTTTAAAGCCCATGGTGTGTGGGACAGACTGATGACTTCGGGTCAGAAAGCAGACAGACGGGATTAAATAACTCAGGATGAACAACATTTGTTATGATGTGGTGGAGCATCTTTATTGTAATTTGGTAGAATAATGAGGTTAGTTTGAGACAATTACATTTGTTTGAACCCAAAGTTAGAGGAGATGTGTATTTATTAGGGATCACCATAGGCTGCTGTCAAGGCAGCATCTACTCTTCCTGGGGTCCAAACCCATTAAGGCACTTACAGTACATCACACATAAAACAAAATATAAAACAGTACATCATATAACATTATTACACCACTACATATCTACAAGACAAAATGTATAATACTACCATATAACAATATTACAATGTACACTACCGTTCAAAAGTTTGGGGTCACTTAGAAATGTCCTTGTTTTCGAAAGAAAATATATTTTTGTCCATTAAAACAACAACAAATTGATCAGAAATACAGAATAGACATTGTTAATGTTGTAAATGGCTATTGTAGCTGTAAACGGCTGATTTTTAATGAAATATCTACATAGGTGTACAGAGGCCCATTATCAGCAACCATCAGTCCTGTGTTCCAATGGCACGTTGTGTTTGCTAATCCAAGTTTATCATTTTAAAAGGCGAATTGATCATTAGAAAACCCTTTTGCAATTATGTTAGCACAGCTGAAAACGGTTGTGCTGATTAAAGACTAGTTGAGTATCTGGAGCATCAGCAATTGTGGGTTCGATTACAGGCTCAAAATGTCTAGAAACAAATAACTTTGTTCTGAAACTCGTCAGTCTATTCTTGTTCTGAGAAATGAAGGCTATTCCATGCGAGAAATTGCCAAGAAACTGAAGATCTCGTACAACGCTGTGTACTACTCCCTTCACAGAACAGCGCAAACTGGCTCTAACCAGAATAGAAAGAGGAGTGGGAGGCCCCGGTGCACAACTGAGCAAGAGGACAAATACATTAGAGTGTCTAGTTTGAGAAACAGACGCCTCACAGTTCCTCAACTGGCAGCTTCATTAAATAGTACCTGCAAAACACCAGTCTCAACGTCAACAGTGAAGAGGCGACTCCGGGATGCTGACCTTCTAGGCAGAGTTGCAAAGAAAAAGACATATCTCAGACTGGCCAAAAAAAAGAAAAGATTAAGATGGGCAGTCTGAGATATGGCTTTTTCTTTCAATCTCATGGGCATGCATTAATCTTGCTACCTATTTATGTTAGATAATGCCTACAAAACAATTATAATTGTATTCAAAATGTATCAGTGTCATGCTAGGTACAGTGCTTCAAGCGTAGGTTCAAGGCATCAAGTGTCACAACAACTTGTCTAAAAGTATCAGCAACCAATTAGTCCCCCATTGTGCTCAGCAATATAGGGACACTGAGGTAGCTTCCTATATTGATCTTCCTCCGCATCTTTCTATTTCTGCTCCTTGAGGCATCTCTGAATATTAATGTGCTCTTCTAAAAAGGCAGTGAGAGGAAGGCTGGTCTTTTATGTGATGTTTATTGACTGGAGGAGGCCGCTGTGGTGATATGAAACAGTTCTCCTCTCTCTCTCAATTCAATTAAATTTCAATTTAAGGGCTTTATTGGCATGGGAAACGTATGTTAACATTGCCAAAGCAAGTGAAGTAGATAGTAAACAAAAGTGAAATAAACAATAAATATTAACAGTAAACATTACACTCAGAAGTTCCAAAAGAATAAAGACATTTCAAATGTCATATTATGTATATATACAGTGTTGACTCTCTCTCTCTCGCTCTCTCTCTCTTTCTCTCTCTCGCGCTCTCTCGCTCTCTTATCCCTGTCCTCTGAGAAAGAGGAGACAAGCATACTGTAAGCTACAAAACCACTTTTTTTTTTTTTTGGGATGAATCTGCCTCTCAGAGTGAGTCAGTGAAATAGGAGGATGATGAAATGCTTTTGATGCCTTAGGCAGTATCTCACTGCTGAGCAGCTGAAGCAGTGGTAGAGGAGAGGATGGTTGCTAATTGCACTAGAAGTCTGGTTCTCAATTACTGCAGTAAAACGACATGGGTACTAATGGGTCATAGGTGATAGTGTGTGAGTATATTGCACACCAGAAGGGCTGTCATTTAAGTAAATAAATTATACATGACATGACATAATGGTTGGCTGCTACTTATCCTATAATGGTTCTTCGATGGGGGAGGGACAAACTGTGTGCTTGGAAATCTGTCTAACTCTATTGTTATTATCATACCTACTGGTAGAGAGCTCTATGCAGACATAAACATGAGATATTATCTAATCATCAGATATTATCTACAAACACTGTAATATTTTGTACTGAGGACCTATCAATGCAGTTCAAACTCCAATAATCAAAAACAGGTGACTCAAAAACAGACTGAAAAAAGCAGCATGGTCAAAATATAGAAAGCAAGGCAGTAGCCTATAAGTAGTATGATAAAAGTGTTGAGGATCTTTCTTCAAAAAGCCTTCATACGTACAGTACAAACTATAGGGTTGTTCTTTCTTGCTGCACTTCTCAGACAAAAGTCAATTGTAGGCTGAGTAGGGTCCTAATGACTCCAAAGTAGCCGCAGCACTGTTGAATGGGCAGTAGTGGAATAGATCACATGGGAGGTCGCCCAGCCCTTCCTCTCAATAGAGCGTGTGTAGAGTATATTATAGGAAGGAGAGACAGGGTGGCACCATTACTGAGCTCTGACTGACTGAACACTGTGATGTGAGTCTGGGCTCAGAGTGGCACACCCTTCTTTATCACACACACACAGATGGACAAGGTATTACAGTATGTGCACAATGCACATATTGTTTCAGTTTTGTGATTCATGTCTTCCCATTGATAATTCAACAGTGACGCCTTATATAATATAGAATAGAGCTTAATCTTTATAAGGTTGGTGAGGACTAAAATGAAAGTCATGATAATAATTTATGCATGCAATTATGATTACCATTATGAAAGGGAAAACATGACTCAGCATAATAATAATGTATTACATGAATCATCAAGCATATCAGTAACCCCTGTAAAGTATTCAATATGTAAATCTTTGTTTGTTATGTAAAAAATCGGAAAACTCCTAATTCAGCAGCTGCTCCAAGAGTTGATCTCTATTTTTCAAGCGATAATCATTTCTCCCTCAGAATTTCTCCAAATTCATCTTACATTTTATGGCTGGCTGCCAGCCCAATATTAATATTTTATTCGCCGGCCCCCCTCTCTCCTAGAGAGCTGCACACTGCAGCTTATCCTCCCTGACAGTTTCTTATTGCCACATCTAAAATAATATGATACAAGTGCTCTGACCTTTTCAGCTGTGCCCCATTCTTTACATGTAGACAGAAAGAGTGAGAGGGACAAAGAAAAGAGAGAGCGAGAGAGAGAGACAGGGACACAGGAAGAGGGAGAGAGAATGAGAAGGGCATACACACAAGAAAGAAGGAAAGAGAAAGATAGAGGGTAAGAGAGATAAGAGCCAGATAAGGAAGAGAAAAATAAATGGAGATAGAGAAATTGAGGCAGAAAGACAGTGGTAGATGGAGAACTAAGGGAGGGAGGATCTAATTTTATACAAAACCCCATCATCAGGATAGGTCGCTGATGGTTTCAGGCACAGTTTGTTGTCTTATAGGCTCACTGCAGTAAAATACGTGTTTTCCTGTGTTTTCAGATATATTTCCACATTGCGAGGTTGGAATAATACTGTGAAAATGTGAAAATTATAGTGCAAGAGCTGTTTGAAAAGTTTGCCTGAAATGTCTGCCTGTTTTGGTGTGATGGAGTTTTGGCCTGCCTGGTGACATCATCAGACGGTAAATTAGTGAATTGACCAAGAAAGAGAGTACCAAACCTCTCTGCCAATAACAGCTCGTTTTCAGTTTTCCCCTACCCACTCAGACCACTCCCAGACAGTCATAGCAAAATAGCTATTGTTGCTTATTTTTGACCATTTTAATTGAAAACAATCACAGTAGGGCACTTAATTGTTACCCAGAACTGATATTGAGGACCCTTTTTTACTGCCTGTAGCTCAGGACATGCATATTCTTACATTTACATTTTAGTCATTTAGCAGACGCTCTTATCCAGAGCGACTTACAGTTATTATTTTCATACTGGCCCCCTGTGGGAAACAAACCCACAACCCTGGCATTGCAAATGCCATGCTCTACCAACTGAGCTACATCCCTGCCAGCCATTCCCTCCCCTACCCTGGGCCAATTGTGCACCGCCCCACGGGTCTCCCGGTCGCGGCCGGCTACGACAGAGCCTGGATTCAAACCAAGATCTCTAGTGGCACAGTTAGCACTGCAATGCAGGGCCTTAGACCACTGCGCCACTCGGGAGTTCTTCATACCATTTGAAAGGCAACACTTTAAAGTTTGTGTAAATGTGAAATTAATGTAGGAGAATATAACACATTAGATCTGGTAAAAGATAATACAAACAAAAAAACATGCGTGTTCTATTTTTTGTTTTGTTCCATCATCTTTGAAATGAAAGAGAAAGGTCACAATATAATATTGCCGTTTAGGCGCAATTTAGATTTTGGCCACTAGATGGCAGCAGTGTGTGTGCAAAGTTTCAGATTGTTCCAGTGAAGCATTGCAATACTGGACTATTTTGTGTCAAGTCTGCCCAAATGTGCCGAAATGGTCAATTGATACATTTTCAAGTACATAACTATAGAGAACATACAAAAATGATATGGTAATACAAAATGTAAGTTTACACTCTCCCAGGAATGTCATACATGACGGATCATTAGCTTATACACTAACTTTCACACATCTAGATGGCCGGGCTGGGTGGGTGTGGAGCCAGACACAGCAAGTGTTCAAACTGTAGAACCCAGTTCCTACATTTGAATATAAAAATGGATTTTATCAAACAAAACTATGCTACATTTTATCTCTGGGACCGTCAGGATGACAAATCAGAGCAAGATTACTGAATGTAAGTACATTATTTACCTTCAGAGGTGAATGTATCAAACCAGTTGCCGTGATAAGTTTTTTGTTGTTGAGGTACACTCTCCTCAAACAATAGCATGGTATTTTTTCACTGTAATAGCTATTGCAAATTGGACAGTGCAGTTAGATTAACAAGACTTTAAGCTTTCTGCCCATATAACACATGTCAATGTCCTGGAATATATACGGGACACCGATCCCGTAGAGGTTAACCATTTGCCTTGAGAGATCTCCTTCAGTGACCATCTGGAAAAGTGCCCATTAGTCACTGCACAGTGCTGACAGAGAATAATTCCTCTCATAAGCTAAAGAAGGTCAAGCTACTCTAACAGTTATGCTTTAAATGCCTAGAATTTTTTTTAGTAATGTATGCCAAGTTTAGTTAAAATGGCATTAGAGCCTATCTGGACAATGTCTGGCTGTAGCTTTGAATCTCCAGGCTTCTGTCTCTACTCTCTTCAAAGCCTTGTGAGAATAGCATACATCCAGGCATGAATAATATCACGTTTTTCAAGAGCTTTAGCAATATGGGGAGCTGTGATGAAGAGGCATCTGTTTCATCCCCTGGTACAGTGATTATACCAGGTAAATATGTTACAGCTCAGAGAACAAAGTGAGAGAACAGTCCTAAAAATAAACACCTTCCAATAACCTCTGACAAATTAATCAGAATGTGTAAAGTGAATTGTGTATGTACCGATAATATGTGGGTTATTCCACATAGGGCCTTTTGTGTGCCTTTGACCCCCCAATGAACAAGGACTTGCTAAAGTACCCAAAATCTGCATTTTGACATGTCCCTCGTCATGTTTTTCTGACACTTCTAGGAAGATTTAAACCCACTTAACCCCAAAATGTTTTGGCCATTTTCGGGTGTTTTGTGGTGGAAAACAGTGCATTGCATAACACATCAACCCTGTTACCCATAGATAGATAGGCTAGAAATGTTTTAACAATGTACTTTTTTTGTGAAGCTTGCATTCAATTGCCCCTCCCTGTTGCACACAACATGCTTCCATTCCCCTGTTACAAGGGGATTTATGGCTGATTTAAGATGAAAAGGTCAACCTTGTTACGGTCAACCCTGTTACATAATTGGTGCTTAATTGGCAGATAGACAAATTTGGTGAAATAAATATATTTTTTAATTACACTTCCCAAAAGGCACTTTAATGGTGGGAAGATCCATGTGTGTCCATCACTCTTTACTGTATGTACTGTATTGGTGTCCATTGCTCCGTCCTGTATTGTGTGTATACTTTATTTTTGTTCTGTCCATTGCTCCCTCAAAACAATTGACCTGTACCACACCTTTAACCTCTTTGCCCCTTTGTCTGTCCAACAGTATGGGGCCTTGGCGTGAGTGCTCTGCTCTGCTGTAGTCCATCCGTCCATCATGTCTGCTGGCCAAGCGAATGAGGCAAACAATATTGATTTTGAAACATCCTGTGTGTGTTCCCTTAGAGACACTCTCTGGTTTCAATGAGAGAATCTGTATGCATTACAGGAAGGAGGTGACTAATGTCTGCCCTGCCTGACTCCTCTGAAACACAATACCCCCAGTGGAGATAAGGATGGGCCAGATGATCTATTCTGGAGTGATAACTGCCTTATGCTCACATTTTGTCAATCATAGTAGTATCCCCTTTGTTAGATGTGCTGAATGACAAAGTCAGGTTGACCGGTGAGTGAAATTTTCTTCAGTAGGATAGCCAGAGGCAAAGTAATTATTATCCGTCAGGTGATTGGTTGAGCCTTATTGGGGGCGTGACATCATTCTGAGCCCTTACCAAAACACAAGACAATGACGGACAATTTCTCTCCCCTCGGATCTAAAACCAGTAGTAACCACCAACTTCAATGACAGTTATCTTAAAATGAAAAGGCATCTAATATTCCCGCACCCCAATAACATACTATCTTTTACATTGTAGAATAATAGTGAAGACATCAAAACTATGAAATAACACATATGGAATCATGTAGTAACCAAAAAAATGTTAAACTAATCAAAATATATTTTTGATTTTAGATTCTTCAAAGTAGCCACCCTTTGCCTTGATGACAGCTTTTCACACTCTTAGCATTCTCTCAACCAGCTTCATGCGGTAGTCACCTGGAATGCATTTCAATTAACAGGTGTGCCTTCTTAAAACTTTATTTGTGGAATTTGTGCGTTTGAGCCAATCATTTGTGTTCTGACAAGGTAGGGGGGGTATACAGAAGACAGCCCTATTTGGTCCATATTATGGCAAGAACAGCTCAAATAAGCAAAGAGAAACAACAGTCCATCATTACTTTAAGACATGAAGGTCAGTCAATACGGAATATTTCAAGAACTTTGAAAGTTTCTTCAAGTGTAGTCGCAAAAACCATCAATCGCTATGATGAAATGGGCTCTCATGAGGACCACCACAGGAATGGAAGACCCAGATTTACCACTGCTGCAGAGGATAAGTTCATTAGAGATACCAGCCTCAGAAATTGCAGCCCAAATAAATGCTTCACAGAGTTCAAGTCACAGACACATCTCAACATCAACTGTTCAGAGGGGACTGTGTGAATCAGGCCTTCATGGTCGATTCTGCTGCAAAGAAACCACTACTAAAGGACACCAATAAGAAGAAGAGACCTGCTTGGGCCAAGAAACGAGCAATGGACATTAGACCGGTGGAAATTTGTCCTTTGGTCTGGAGTCCAAATTTGAGATTTTTGGTTCCAACCGCCGTGTCTTTGTGAGACGCGGTGTGGGTGAACGGATGATCTCCGCATGTGTAGTTCCCACCGTAAAGCATGGAGGAGGAGGTGTTTTGGTGTGGGGGTGCTTTGCTGATGACACTGTCTGTGATTTATTTAGAATTCAAGGCACGCTTAACCGGCATGGCTAACACAGCATTCTGCAGCGATACGCCATCCCATCTGGTTTGGGCTTAGTGGGACTATCATTTGTTTTTCAACAGGACAATGACCCAACACACCTCCAGGCTGTGTAAGGGCTATTTTACCAAGAAGGAGAGTGATGGAGTGCTGCATCAGATGACCTGGCCTCCACAATCCCCCGACCTCAACCCAATTGAGATGGTTTGGGATGAGTCGGACGGCAGAGTGAAGGAAAAGCAGCCAACAAGTGCTCAGCATATGTGGGAACTCCTTCAAGACTGTTGGAAAAGCATTCCTCATTAAGCTGGTTGAGAGAATGCCAAGAATGTGTAAAGCTGTCATCAAGGCAAAGGGTGGCTATTTGAAGAATCTCAAATATAATCTCATATATTTGGATTTGTTTAACACTTTTTTGGTTACTACATAATTCCATGTGTTATTTCATAGTTTTGATGTCTTCACTATTATTCTACAATGTATAAAATAGTACAAATAAAGAAAAACCATTGAATGAGTAGGTGTGTCCAAACTTTTGACTGGTACTGTACATAGACATGTCACGTAGGCTTCAGGAGCCAGCAGGTTAGATATGTTTCCACCATAGGCAACAACAACTGGCTACTAGTTTGTTTTTACCTAAATATGTTCAACTCATAGATAGTTTATCCAGTGACCACCACATTATTTAGAAGGATAGCTACTGACTGAAATGTAGCTAGCTAGCATGCTGGCTCACACTGGCCAGGCAGTAGCCAACTAGCTAGCTAACAGTTACCTAATCGTGGACACCAAACGACTCCGCTAGCTAGACTCGGGGCTAAAATAGCCATGGGCAACAATAACTGGTGACTAGTTGGTTTTCAGACAAACATGTTCAATTAATAGTTAGTTTATCCACTGACAACCGCATTTAGGAGGCTAGCTAAATTACTTAAATATAGCTAGCTAGCTTACTGGCCAGGCAGAGGCCATGACTAATGAAATTCAATTTCATTAATTTTCTTCTGAGCTCAATGCGCAGTTTCTCTAAAGATAAATCAGATCAAGCCCGAACTGTGCAATGTAGTAGGGATTTGTAGTTTAGCGCAGTTTAGCGCAGAAAACTTAGTAATGAACTACATTGACCATAATCCATTGCTCACCTACTTGTCTGGTCTAAGCAGGGCGAGCAGAAACAGAGTGGGAGAGAAGAGACAGAAAAATGCTGGATCGGGAGGGATAGTGAGCAGTTGCTTCATGAGGTATCTCTGTCTGAAAATACATGATCTAAGTGATCGATAGTTAGTATTCAGCAGTCATAAAAGTATGCCTTATTTACTTTGAAGAACTACTAAAATAGTGATTTTGTCACACAGCATAGGCAGCAGCTCTGTGGAGATGAGTAGAGATGAGATGATGACTTGGAATGAAATAATAAAGTCATCAAATAAAACAAATTTAATATACACCACAACTGAAATATTTTATTGAAGTAAAGTAATGTGAATAAATGATGGTTAATAAGTAATAAGCAGTAATGGGCAGTCACTACCATCATGGGACTTTTATTACTTGTTTTATGCTGTGTTGTTACAGCAATTAACCCACATAATGCATAGTGCATTTAATGTTAAAAAAATAATTGAAATAGAAAACCGTGATTATTTTTTTAAATAATCGAACATAAATCGAACCGACTTCAAAAAGCACAAATTGCTCAGCACTAGCCACTATTAGCCAACCAATCGTGAATTTTCTGTTCTTTGATACATTTGGGTCAACTTGCTCATATCAAGCAACAGATTTGTGGAAAGGTAAAAATAAATATTAGAGACTTGTTTTATGAATAATAGGACAGTGAAACTAAAATAGATTGGTAGCTAGCTGCTGAGGTTTTCATTTATTTCACAATTAATTAAGCCTAAAATGTTCTATTATATTGACAAGGTATTCGAGTGACCGCTCTAACAATGGAAATACATGTCCTCAAAGATGGAAGGCAGGCAGGAGGAGGCGAGATCAGGTGGGACCATTCTAGCCAATGAGAGGGCAGATGCACGTGTGAACAACTCTGATATAAAGTGTGAACAACTTATATCAGTGCATTCATAACAACCTAACTATTACGAAACTTCTATTTGATCAAATAAGGCTCATGTAGCAAATTAGCAATTCCATTTTTTGTTCAACAAATTCGACACTCTCTCATTGACCTCCATACAAAAATTCCTCACTTCATGGTCTTATTTTCGTGGACAGATTTTGGGTGGAGTAAATAAACCCTCTCACTTCGCCTCTTCCTCTCTGATTAAGCTGAAGCTGGGTTTCCCAAGTCATTCGGTGCTCACCGCTCATGCCAGCTAAACAGACAGCTGCGCAGTGCATCTGTCTGATGTCACACACACAAGAAGGCTCAACCAATCACCCAATGTAATATTAATGACTCCTATGAAAGGACATTTTGCGACCGGTGACGGCACTGTTAGCAGTGGATATTTACATTTGAGCAATGTTGGGGAGATAATGTGTGCGTGTCAAACCTGGGTTCAAATATACTGAACAGAAATATAAACGCAACATGTAAGGTGTTGGTCCCATGTTTTATGAGTTGAAATAAAAGATTCCAGAAAAGTTCCATACGCACAAAAAGCTTATTTCTCTCAAATTTTTCACACAAATTTGTTTACATTCCTGTTAGTGAGCATTTCTCATTTGGCAAGATAATCCTTCCACCTGACAGGTGTGGCATATCAACAAGCTGATTAAACAGCATGATCATTACACAGGTGCACCTTGTGCTGGGGACAATAAATGGCCACTCTAAAATGTGCAGTTTTGTCACACAACACAATGCCACAGATGCCTCAAGTTTTGAGGGAGCGTGCAATTGGAATGCTGACTGCAGGAATGTCCACCAGAGCTGTTGCCAGAGAATTAAATGTTCATTTCTCTACCATAAGCCGCCTCCAATGTCATTTTAGAGAATTTGGCAGTATGTCCAACCGGCTTCACAACCGCAGACCATGTGTAACCACGCCAGCCCAGGACATCTTCATCTGGCTTCTACACCTGCGGGATGGTCTGAGACCAGCCACCCGGACAGCAGTTGAAACTGATGAGTATTTCAGTCTGTAATAAAGCCCTTTTGTGGGGAAAAACTCATTCTGATTGGCTGGGCCTGACTCCCAAGTGCGCCTCTGCCCAGTCATGTGAAATCCATATATGAGGGCCTAATGAATTTATTTCAATTGACTCATTTCCTTATATGAACTGTAACTGGGTAAAATCTTTTAAGTTGTTGCATGTTGCATTTATATTTTTGTTTAGTATACATTTGTATTTGGATATTTCTATTAGAAATACTTATTTTCTGTGTATATAAGTATTTTCTAATAATTTGTCAGAATCCACTACTTCTATTTAAAGTATATTAAAGTATTTTCAAACAATTTACTATAAATATAGCCTACTATTTTACACTATTTTACAATACTTGTTTCCAAATACATTATTTGAAACACCCCTAGGACCAAACAGACCTGGGTTCAAATGCATGGAGTATTTAATTATTTGTATTTAAAAATACACTTTTGTGTATTTTAGTATTTTCAAATACATGCTAATACTTCCCAAGTGTATTTCCAAATCCATTTCAATATTCAACCACTTGTATTTTCAAAGAAACAATATCCAAATACTTACTTCGAAATGTCTTTGAAAGTAAATGAAATACCCTAAATAGCATTTGAACTCAGGTTGGGTGTGTGTGCATGTCCGTGCGCACACCTCTCTGTATTTGTAGCTAGCAGTAGGCCTATACCACGTTTTATGGATCACTATGTTACAAAATGCTACAGGCTCTGTATCTGTTTTTTTGCAAATAAAATATTAACTTTTGGTAATGCTGAGTTGCTACTGGACATTCCTGCATATTCAAAAGGTGCCTCTAAGTGAAATCGTCTGGTGGTGCAATTTGACAGGAAATGGTGACATTTATGTCCTTTGATAAATAACAACACAAGATGACCATTGATAGAAGTGATGGATCAATAAACCATAAACACAGCTGGGTTGAAGAATAATCACGTCCCTGTGTGTGGTGACTCACCACCCATATCACATGACACCTCCCATTTGTAATTATTTTGGCTCCACAGCATGTGGATTGGAATTTATAACATATAAGTGCATTTTAAAGAGAGTAAAACAATTGAATCATTTCAGCAAATGGAGTTTGGGCAATAATGTCACTGATCCAATGTCCAAAATTATTTTCATCAGTTTGACATTAATCTCTCTCTCTCTCTCTCTCTCTCTCTCTCTCTCTCTCTCTCTCTCTCTCTCTCTCTCTCTCTCTCTCTCTCTCTCTCTCTCTCTCTCTCTCTCTCTCTCTCTCTCTCTCTCTCTCTCTCTCTCTCTCTCTCTCTCTCTCACATTGGGGCTACTTACATTGGCTCAAGGGTTTCATTGATGAGCAAGCAGTCAGTCAGACTGTGAGGGGTAGCTACTAGCCTCAGACAATTTTGCATATAAGATCTTCAGGAAACATTGTTTTCAAGTGCTGGATCAAGTTACATGAAACTACGTCATCCACCGGCTCATATGGTAATTGATGCTATTTCAGGCAGATAGTTTAGGGTTGAGAGTGAGCATGATTTTTGAAATATTGTCCTGTGTTTAGTTGCTGTTCTTCAACGTTGGACGGCAGTTTCCTCTGCATGCCTTGTGCTTGAAAGCGCAAATTCTCTGGAGAGAAAGGGCAGCAGACCTAATTGGTTTCTCAATGAAATATAATCATTAGTCCCACCACGGGAGGGACTGAGGAAAAGCAGCACCCATCATTCCCCATCGCCGTTACTCAGCTGTCCTCTATCTACCGTGAACAGAACATTTTGGAGTGCCAAGGAGACTCGACACGATTTGATCTCCATATTTCTACCACATAATTTTTTCGTTTTAGTAGCAGATCGCATTGGACCCTAAAGCATCTTTCATTCTCGCCTGGAGAAAGTTTGTGCAGATTCAAACATGAGTGATTTAGATGAAGACTTCAAAAAGATCCTATTGATAAAAGAGGAGAGAATTAAGGACATGGAGAGGCGTCTCGCTGAGAAGGAAGAAGAGATCCACGAATTAAAACGAAAACTGCACAAATGTCAATCCGTTCTGCCCAGCGCGCAGATAATTGGACCTAGAACCAGGCGTGCCCAAGGCATCTCAGCAGAACCTCAAGCTTACCGAACCTTCCAGGAGTTGAACAGTGAAGCATTTCGGAAACATTCCAAGTCTGACAGGTACCCACATAGTTTATTATTGTTAATTCAACATAATTCATATATTTCCTGTTCCTTCATTTCCTGTTTCCAATTACTGTTTATCCACTGGGCACACACGTTTCAATTAAATTACATTGAAACAAAACGTCTGTGCCCAATGGGTACCGATTTTGGCCATTAGGGGAGACCAGGGTTGGTTGTCTCAAGGGTTGATTGTCACAGTGTTTCCCAGCTAACAATTCTAGGGAGAGAGAACGTTTTCGTAATGTTACCCGTAAAGTTCCCCTGATGTTTGAATGTCCAGTTTTCCGTTAGTTATGGGAACATTCTATCTTTGTTAGCAAAATCCTCCTGAGAACCTATTTATCATGTTTTGGTGTTAGAGTTCGGAGAACATTCCCTTAATGTCAAACAGAACTTACCCAGAACGTAGTTTCCATGTTCTTAGAATATCTAATATTAATGTTGTAGACCTGTTTCATGGGACGTTGCAAGGACATTCATGTGTCCAGTTTACTGAGGGTTAGGAGAATATTCCATCAACGTCACACCAAACATACACAGAACATGGTTGCTATGTTCTCAGAATATAAGATATGAATTGACTTAGTTCCCGGTTTACTCCGGGGACATCCCTAAAGACGTTTTTAGGATGTCGCTTTATGGTCCCACGTGTGACGTTGATGAAATATTCTCCTAACCCTCAGAAAACTGTACACAAATGTTCTGGCAACGTTCCCATTAAATGTGTCCAGAACATTAATATCTTATATTCTGATAACATGTTCTGTGTATGTTTGGTGTGACATTGATGAAATATTCTCCTAACCCTCAGAATATTTGACATATGAATGCTCTTGCAATATTCCCATGAAACGTGTCTAGAACATTAAAATATAATATTCTGAGAACATGGTAACCACATAATGAGACTATTAAGGGAATGTTCTCTAAAGTTGTGGGAATCTTTGTTGTTTTCTGGGTTATTACTCCCAATCTAGAGGGTGCTGTGTAAGAATTCTTTGAAAGAACTCATCCACCTGGTCAATTCATGTTGGCATGACAAAACATTGAGGTGAGGGGAATTTTGTGTTTTTCAATGTTTGAATTATGGGAGTTGTGACGTCACGAGAGGCTACACAGCTTTCAGCGGGATTGCTCAAGTAGTGCAAGGAGACAAGGTTCAAACAAAACAAGGATTTTATTATAGGTCTTGGGAAATTAACGAAAATATAACAAAATTCTGTTCTCTTGTGGCTCTTTAAGGGTTAACAGTTCAGGGATGTCTCTTCCACATCCAAAATCATAATTCTCACTCGCTCAGATAACTTTTCCCCAGCCTTACTGTAGTCCACGTTGCAGCTAGTGGCCAACCCAGCAAAAAGTCCTTCCAAATGTCTCTCACGTATTTCCACAGGTGCATATATCCAAAGGTGAGTATTTCCCAAAGGTAAGTATCTCCAAATCCTTATATTCCTCATGGAAGTGGACGTGCAGCACTCTTGTCCTCCAGAGAGCCCAGGTTGGAGACTGTGTCTCTTCCCTTCCCAAACCTTCAGCTCATCAGCTCCTCATTTGTTTCAGCTGCGTGGGAAGATTGGCCATAGAGGGGTGGAGTTCCCGACCATACCAGCAGATGGAGCCATAGCTGTCTGGGTTTGCAGCCACCTCAGGGGGATGTAACGTCCCTCCAGGACACAGCCTCTCGTGACATCACACATCCCCCTCCTCGGGACCGACGTCCTCGTCGGGGTAAAGGCAGCGAAGAAGGCATCACGCCGGGAGAGGGCGTCCGCATTGCCGTGGTGCTTGCCAGCCTGCTCTCTCTTCAACTCCTCCACCTCTAGGACCAGGGACTCAGCCTCCTGTTGTCTCTCCTTGAGTTTCTTACTGAACGCATCAGCCTTGGTTTTAGCAGAGTTTAGCTTCTGTTGAGCAGCTTTCAGTTCCTTCTCTTTCTCTGCCTCCGCATTCTTCATCTTGTTCTCCAACACCTTGTACTTCTCCTCTGCCTTCTTCTGGACCTCCTTACTACTGCGCAGGGTCTCCTCACACTCTCGATGGTCCTGCGCAGCCTCTCCAGCTCCTCCTGTTGCTTATGGAAGGAGCTCTGTTGGAGTTTAGCCTGGAGGATATCTAACTCTTCTGTCTTCATGTCTAACTGTTGCTTTAACAAACGATACCTCTCAGCGGTCCCCTTCAGACCAGACAGTTCTTTGTCCAGATTCTGTAGCTCCGTCTCTGTGTCGGTCTGGGCACCTGCCATCCCTATCAGAGCCCGGGCGGGAGTGAGTAACTCGGAGGATTGCACCGGAGCCTTCCCAGGATGAGTCTTGCCTCTCCGTTTCCGAGGTACTCGGGTTATCCTCTCCTGAGACTCTCTCCAGAGTGGGTAAAAGGCTGGGCAGTCTCGGTCCAATTAGGACAGGGACGGGGAGGGAATCAACCACCCCCGCCGTCGTGTGTATGGTTCCCCGTGTGCTGGTCATTGTAAGTTCAGTAATGGGGTATTCTCTGGTGTCCCCATGGACACAGGAAACTGGGAGGACTTTCCCGGGGTCAGACACGTTGGGCCCACCAAATCCTTACGCACCAGGGTGGCCCGGCTACCAGAATCCAGTAAGGCCTCCACATCATGGTGATTCACAGTTACCGGGCAGGTGGGGGGGTCGATCTGGGCCGCCATCTACGACTCCCAAGAGCGAGGCAAAACGGTGTGTGGGTGCTGAGCTGGAGGACTCCGCAGTGGGCATAGGTTCATCGGCTGGTTTCCCACACTGCCAGGAGATATGTCCCATCTCCCCACACCGGTAACACTGTCGAAGTTTCCCCCTCCTGGTGTACTCTTCTTGGACCCGCCTGGTTTCTGGCTCCCCCTGGAGCCGGGATAAGTCCTGACGTGGCTGGGTTCGAGACCTTGGGGTCCTTTGGACGGGTTCTTCCCATTTGTGGTGGGGCCGCACTCCTGGGGTCTTTTTCGGGAAGCATTCAGCATCTCCGCTGTGGCCTGGTACTTTTCCACAGCTTCCACGGTCAGATCAGCCGTGGTCAAGGCCTGTTGACTGATGAACCGTTTTGCCTCATAAGGCAGGGCGCGTAGGTAACGATCCACCACAACGGCCTCCACCACCGCCGCTGCTGTATTCCTCTGCGGATCCAGCCATTTCCTTGCGATTCGGACAAGTTCATGCATCTGCGCCCGAGGAGGTTGGTCTGGTTGGAAGGTCCAGCTGTGAAAGCGCTGGGCCATACCAAACTTTGTGAGTCCATATCTGCTGAGGATCTCAGACTTCAGGGCATCATAGTCAGTAACCTGGTCAGGGCCCAGGTCCCGGACAGCATTCAGCGATTCCCCGGTTAGAAAGGGGGCTAACAGACCAACCCACTGTTGCTTGGGCCAGGCTTCCCTAGTGGCCGTGGCCTCAAATGCATGCAGGTATGCCTCAATGTCATCGGTAGCTCCCATCTTAGATATAAAGTCACTTGCCTTTATTGGGCGGGTATTTTGGACCACCCTCTGTCTCTGCAACTGCAATTCCCTCTGCCTTCAGAAGGTTGGCTTTCTTTTGCTCCTCCAAGAGAGCCACGTTTGCTTGCATCTGGGCTTGCTGGCCAGCAACAAGGGCTTTCAATATGTCCTCCATTTCAGTCGGGCGGGGAGCCTACGTCCAACTTGGAAAACTGGGTGATCAAACCTTCGGTATCCTCCTCTGACATGCACTATTAACGCTTGAGCGTGCCCGTATTCTCCACCATCTGTGACGTCACGAGAGGCTACACAGCTTTCAGCGGGATTGCTCAAGTAGTGCAAGGAGACAAGGTTCAAACAAAACAAGGATTTTATTATAGGTCTTGGGAAATTAACGAAAATATAACAAAATTCTGTTCTCTTGTGGCTCTTTAAGGGTTAACAGTTCAGGGATGTCTCTTCCACATCCAAAATCATAATTCTCACTCGCTCAGATAACTTTTCCCCAGCCTTACTGTAGTCCACGTTGCAGCTAGTGGCCAACCCAGCAAAAAGTCCTTCCAAATGTCTCTCACGTATTTCCACAGGTGCATATATCCAAAGGTGAGTATTTCCCAAAGGTAAGTATCTCCAAATCCTTATATTCCTCATGGAAGTGGACGTGCAGCACTCTTGTCCTCCAGAGAGCCCAGGTTGGAGACTGTGTCTCTTCCCTTCCCAAACCTTCAGCTCATCAGCTCCTCATTTGTTTCAGCTGCGTGGGAAGATTGGCCATAGAGGGGTGGAGTTCCCGACCATACCAGCAGATGGAGCCATAGCTGTCTGGGTTTGCAGCCACCTCAGGGGGATGTAACGTCCCTCCAGGACACAGCCTCTCGTGACATCACAGAGTATACATACAAAATTATGTATTATTGGAAAGAGGAAAGGGAGAGCTACATTCCAGACCTCCCTACCCAGTAAACACAAACACCTTTGGCAGACATATCAAAATGGGTTGGGAATATGTCATGTGGAGAGCGTTTGCACATTGAGAAGATGTCGCCAAGACATCAGAATAGAATGCTGATGCCTGGCCGATGTAGAAACAATGTAGAACTGTAGAATTTAGAATATAGGTATTCTTAATACCTCTGTGAGATGTCTTGCCAATTAGCAAACAATGTCTAAACTGCATCTTCCCGATGCATCATGTATAGATCCATTGGACAGAGGTATCTGTACTATCTGGGTTTGTTGCCTCTCTCTCACACACATTTTTCTGTCACCCACACATGTACACGTGCGTGTGCAAACACAAACACCCACAAAAACATACTCAAAATGTCATATGTTGTTTTAAAGGCATAAAATGCTAAATTTTGTTACAAATATCGTTCAATCAATGAAAAGCGTGGCTATTTCTAAGACTCTGTATGCTATTAGGGCCGGGACGATACCAGTATCGTGATACTTGTTAGTATCGTGGCAAGGAAACAAAACACGAAGCAGATGTAACTTCTTTAGCACAAAATATTTTACATACTCAGGTTTTTAAAGGACCAAAGAGTTTGATCTGCTTAGTTTTTTTTATTTTTCCCATGTAAAAAATATTGTGATACTGGTATTGTCCCGGCCCTACACACTTAGAAAATGTTTTATTATCTAGAACCTTAAACGGTTCTTTGGTTGTCCCCATAGGAGAACCCTTAGAATAACCCTTTTTGGTTCCAGGTAGAACCATTTTGGATTCCATGTAAAAACCCTTTCCACAGAGGGTTCTACATGGAACTCAATAGAGTTCTACCTGGAACCAAAAAGGGTTCTCCTATGGGGACAGCCGAAAAACCCTTTCGGAACCCTTTATTCTAAGAGTGTATGTGCCATATTGCTTTATTTCCTGTTACAAAAGGAATACGCTACTATCAAACATTGTGACAACCAACCCTGCATTGGGGCTAGTTGTTACAAGTGGACAGAGTGTGTTTGATGGCTTATAACTCCATGTTGGAATAAGGTATGAGGATACAAATGTGCCCTATTTCAACCCAAGACCTTGGTCTTTATATCAAGGCTGAAAAGAGGAAGATATACTGTTGCTGAGAAATAGTAAAAAGTGTGACAAAAAACCCTGGTCTCCCCTACGGTTAGCCTATCAAATAATGCATTTGGTAAACTAATTATATTGTGCGTAAATCCTGGATGTGGGATAAGCCAATAAACCAAACATCCAAAAAATAAAGAAGAATGTGGTCACAAAACAATTAGCAATTTCATCATGGAGGGATGTGGCAACTTTTAGACGGAAAGACAGCAGTCTAGTGATTTTAATTGATTGGCTCCATCTTGAAACTCCTAGGGTGAATTACGCACAAAGGATGTCCATAACACCAGCAGATTTTTTAATGCAAATATTATTTTATGCAAAGAGTCCAATGCATAGGCCTATTTATGCATATTTAGCCAAATACAGGCTACTCCATTAAAAATCTAATCTGTGCTTTTCAGATTTCACTTTTCATGTCCCTCAATTGCTTCAGAGCAATTTCCACTGGGTACTGCTAATAGCCCGTTACTGTGGCCCCATTGAGGGCTGTTCAGCTAAAAGCTGTGGTTGTCATTTTATGCAGACAGTCATGGTGATGTAACCTATAGATTAGTGAGGGGACACTGTTATGTCTGTTGTGATGAGTAACTTATTCATTAGACATTTTTCACCTAACTCTGTTGTGCAATAATGAGTGGTCCCTATGATTGGTTTACTCATAGCATTTCTGTTACACTGTTTATACACACTGCGTATTTATATACTGGATTCTTATTTATATACTGTATTATATACCGGATTCTTATACATATACTGTATTCTTCACATAGCTCTTTCGAATACATCCACTACTGCATTGCATTGCATTGCATTTTTGTTGCACTGTTTATATATATCGCCTGTATGTATATACTGGAACATCTCATTCCAAAATCATGGGCATTAATATGGAGTTGGTCCCCCCTTTGCTGCTATAACAGCCTCCACTCTTCTGGGAAGGCTTTCCACTCGATGTTGAAACATTGCTGTGGGGACTTGCTTTCATTCAGCCACAAGATCATTAGTGAGGTCGGGCACTGATGTCGGGCAATTAGGCCTGGCTCGCAGTCGTCGTTCCAATTCATCCCAAAGGTCGTCGATGGGGTTGAGGTCAGGGCTCTGTGCAGGCCAGTCAAGTTCTTCCACACCGATCTCGACAAACCATTTCTGTATGGACCTAGCTTTGTGCACGGGGGCATTGTCATACTGAAACAGGAAAGGCCCTTCCCCAAACTGTTGCCACAAAGTTGGAAGCAAACAATCGTCTAGAATGTCATTGTATGCGGTAGAGTTAAGATTTCCCTTCACTGGAACTAAGGGGCCTAGCCCGTTCCATGAAAAACAGCTGGTTGAGAGAATGCCAAGAGTGTGCAAAGCTGTCATCAAGGCAACGGGTGGCTACTTTGAAGAATCTCAAATATAACACATTTTGATTTGTTTAACACTTTTTTGGTTACTACATGATTCCATATGTGTTATTTCATAGTTTTGATGTCTTCACTGTTTTTCTACAATGTAGAAAATAGTAAAAATAAAGAAAAACCCTTGAATGAGTAGGTGTGTCCAAACCATTGACTGGTACTGTATATACGCATAGATTGCATTTGGATTACTGATACAGTGTTATTTGGGTAGTTAACGGGATACGTTCCTGACCTTTATGATTTCTTGTTTTTGATTATTATTTGTGAACTTGTTTGAAATTTTCACTGCATTGTTAGGAGATAGTAGCACAAGCTTTTCTCTGCATCCGCTATTACATCTGCTAAACTGTGTTTTGATTTGATTTGATAGAATGTGCTCTAGAAATGAATTGGAACGGTTTAGTTGCTTTTACATAATGTCCTCTCAGCTCTTGTTGTTTGGGCACCATTGATAACACATGTGTCCTGATGCATTGCTAACGAGCACTAAGGCATCGCCTAAAGTTGTTAACAAACTTTGTGGAACTGACGCCACTTTTGATCATTATTTGGCACTCACACTAACATATAGGCCTGCATTGAGCACACTGACTGAGAGGTCCACTGATATTGACAATCCACTGACTCTTGTGAAAGTGTATTTTTATCGCTGATTGATATAACGAGAGCGCTGTTTTGTACTTACACACACTCCAATACAATATTGAGTGCCCTGACTCAGAGTATGCTTATTATGAGTGTGCATAGGAGCCGATACGACTCTCACTCTACAGATACTAACATTTTATGTGTGCTCACTGTTGGCTCAGAAAGTGTTTTGATCTTTTGAGATGCAGAATTCCACTTGAGTTGGAGATGTCACGATATGTCACAGAGGAGCTTGATTCACAGTTTTAATAGGGTGGATTGGTACCTTTCTCTGAATCATTGATGGAATCACTGGTCTCTTAGTCAGTCAGCACCTTCTGCTCTCTCTTGCACTATCTGCTTTTTGGTTCAAGGTTTTAAAGATGTGACGCTCAAACATGTCCACAGGATCTGCGTCTGACTCTCATGCCATTCCCTTTTATTAGACCTAGGCATCCTCAGCTCTCATTGCAAGTGTTAACACTACACAGTTTGAAACTCCTAAAGATCTCAATGTGAGCACTGTGCACTGTAAGCCATGTGTGACTATTATAAACACAGCCTCAAGGCAGTTTCTCCACAGACACACACAGACATAACAAAAGTGACCACTGACCCAGATATTCTCCTCTAGTTGCAGGTAATAACAATAGCCACAAGATGGCAGCAAAATGCTTTTTCATGGTTAGGATCCATTTGTGAACGGGAGTGGCTGTGTGACCGGGTACTCTGGATGCCTATTTCCGATAGGTAAACAACTGTACCTTCTGTGCATGTGCTACTTCACGGTGAAAGGAATGTTGTATAAACGTTGTCTGCTGTAACTATAACATCGACATGATTTAGCCTACAAACTTCTGTTATAACTAATATACTACATAATAATAATAACATGCCATTTAGCAGATGCTTTTATCCAAAGCGACTTACAGTCATGTGTGCATTCATTTTTACGTATGGGATCGAACCCACTACCCTGGTGTTACAAGCGCCATGCTCTACCAATTGAGCTACAGAGGACCATGGTCGACGTGTAAGCGGCCTACAATTGTCTTTGTCTGTTGTAACTATAATGACATTGCAGTATTACAAACATAAGCAGGACAGAGACAGGCAGTCTAAATAGCGATTGAATGTTCTTTTTTTCCAGGTGGGAGTTGCATGCAGCGATCTTGTCAGCATATCTTGGAAGATTACATTATTGCAAACATAAGCACATGGCAGACAGGGAGTCAAATTACTAGTGTTCTTTTTTCAGCTTTTCAGTCTATGATATGGCAGCTGAGAATTTTGTTTCAAGGGGGCACAAAACATTTTTTGGGGCCAGTGCTACAGTTAAGTGATCTTTTTTGTATTTTTTTTATGTCATTTAGCAGACGCTCTTATCCAGAGCGACTTACAGTTAGTGAGTGCATACATTTTTATACTGAAATCGAACCCACAACCCTGGCGTTGCGAATGCCATGCTCTACCAACTGAGCTACATCCCTGCCAGCCATTCCCTCCCCTACCCTGGACGACGTTGGGCCAATTGTGCGCCACCCCATGGGTCTCCCGGTCGCGGCCAGCTACGACAGAGCCTGGATTCGAACCAGGATCTCTAGTGGCACAGCTAGCACTGCGATGCAGTGCCTTAGACCACTGCGCCACTCGGGAGGATAATGCCTGAGAAGCCGGTGTTTGGAGGATATATCGGCACGGGTGTTGTTAGGCCAGAGACAAAGTCGAAGGTCGGCAAACCGTGCCAATATATCCTCCAAACACCGGCTTCGAGGGCATTATCACTTTTATACAACTGGTTACCAACATATTCAAATAATGATTGACATATTTTCATTAAAAACATTATTTTGATGATTTTATTCATATTATTTAATCTTTCCACAAGATATAGTCCCGACACAAAACTAGGGTTACTACCCAAGCCGGCTGGTCGTTCGTTCTATTGGTTTGGTTGCCAGAGACGCGACCCAGTCGTTCCTTCTAAATGTTCCATTGCCATACTGGCTGGCAACGTTCTTATCCCTTGCTTGCTAGCTAGCCAACTACGGCTAACTTACAGTCACATCAAAAAGTGCAGCCAGAATAACAACAGTAGCTGCATTTGCATTTGTTAAGCTGTTTTCTAGAGACATTTATATGGACACTGAGCTAATGAAGCGCGATTTTGCCTGGCATAGAAATTGTGCTCACTCATCAGGACACTGTAGTTCAGAGGAGCTAGCCAACAACACAGCTAACACAATCACTTCAAACTGAATCTGGAAAGACTGCAAACTAGCTGCACTTCGTTTCGTTATATCTTTTTTCAATTTACATTTCTTTGTGTATATCCATACAAATTTGGCCAGCTGATTCATGATTTGGACTGGCTGAGAAACGCTGCCTGTCTGTCTCGTCCTAACTCCTGACACGTTCATTACTATGGGACAGCTGGAGATTGAATTTGAATATTGAAACAATGTTGCAAATGTCGGAGAGACAGACAGCAAGGTTTATACAAATCTCCACTGTTGAAAACTAAATGTTAGTCTAAAAGAAATGTGAGATAATGTCTAGAAGCTTTTTATAGTGGAGATCAAGTTTATAAAGTGCCTGGCTGGGCTGATGAGACAGTGGATTGCACAGTCAGATGGAACAGAGTAAATAGGCATTTTAACATCATAGATTTAGCCGGTGGTAACTTGTGGAATAATCAACGGCTGGAATGCGGTTTTAACCAATCAGAATTCAGGATTAGACCCACCCATTGTATAAACGGCTATATCGGTCCACTAAAGGACTAGGGGGGTGCTGCAGCACCATCAGCACCCCTACTTCCCGCAGCTATGGTTGTAACCATGTTTTAGTTCACTGTGTATACACTGTGACAACCCAGAATAACAAGGCGAGTGGTAAATGGATCCACTTAAGCTGTTTTGATCTAGTATGGACACTATACTGTCCATGCAAACACACAAGGGATGAGAGGCCCAATTTGATAGGTTGTTGTACATGGCTTACACTGTCTGCACCCAATGTTTCTAATTTAAAACTCCCTATATAATCAAAAAGCTCCTTCAAACGCACTCCAGAATGGAAAGTGTGTTATCTTGCTGAGACAGACAAAAGGCCTTTGGGTTAGCAGTGGCCTGTGCTCGCATGTAGAACAGAGGCACGATTCTCTGCATTTGCATCCCTCCTCCTCACCCCGGCTCTCTCAGCCACTTTAATGTGACTGAGACCCCCCCCACACACACACACACACATGCACACATGCATACACACACACTAACACACACATACACAAACACAATGCACACAATGAACACAGGCACAAACACACATTTGAACCGCATGCACTTATGTGGTCCCGTGTAGCTCAGTTGATAGAGCATGGCGTTTGCAACTCCAGGGTTGTGGGTTTGATTCCCACGGGGGGCCAGTATGAAAAAATGTATGCACTCACTAACTGTAATTCGCTCTGGATAAGAGCGTCTGCTAAATGACGTAAATGTCAGTCTCATTAAGACTAATTGGACCGCTGTGTCTGTCACATACAGATGATGTATAATGAACTGAGGCTTAAACTGCATCCCACTGAATGCTCTGAAGTATGTGTTGGTGCTGTCATCTTCAGGACAGGAATACCGGCTTACTTAACGGAGGAATAAACACACATGTTCATCATTGGTGTTTTAACCAGAACGTGGGAATGCCCTTTTTTTTTTTTCGCACATGCGCAGTTGTACATCTCTCATAGGGCATAACTGTACCAGTGTAAGAACACAATTTATAACATATTAGTCTATATGTTAACACCCCCACTTGCTCTTATACTGTACAAGTCGTATTCAACCTAACTATCAACACATTTAGCTTACAGTTATACATCTCACAAATGTCAGTTTACATTCCAAACATATAACCCAATAATTTTTCATTTTTGAACATCGTTACAGGTTTAGTCAAAACATCTGTAACCATGTCTGCCGTTGGACAATATTCAATACTTATTTTGCCATCACTGAGTGCAGATCGAATGAAATGATATCTGATGTCGACATGTTTACATCTCTGACGACATACTGGGTTCTTTGACAGAGCAATTGCACCTTGGTTATCTTCAAAGATTGTTACTGTTGCATATTGGCACTCACTATCCATCTGGCCCAATAACTGTACAAGGTACAAACTTTCTTGTGTAGTAGCAGCCAGTGCCATGTACTCTGCTTCACATGTAGATAAAGCTACTGTTGGCTGCTTCTTAGACCTCCATGAAATAACAGGTCCACATTTAGTTAAACTAAAACAATACCCTGTTATGCTTCGTCTGTCACTTTGATCTGCTGCCCAATCAGCATCACTATATGCTACGAGGTTGAGTTTTTCCACCCCCTTTTTGTAACACAACTCCTGATTCATTGTCCCCTTCAAGTACCTCAACACATGTTTAGCTGTTATCCAGTGTTGCTATTTTTTGTTCTGATAGGGATTGTGACAGCTTGCTGACAATCCAACTGATATCCGGTCTTGTACATGTCATAACATATATCAAGCTGCCTATCACTTCACGATACCTTTTTGAATCAATAGGTTCACCATCACCATCAAAGTTTTGTTTTTGTTCACATGGTGTTGACCTTGTTTTACAGTCTGACATACCAAACCTTTCCAGTATCTTGGTTATGTACCTTGTTTGGTTCATCTTTATTTTCCCTTCACTTTGTGTAAAATCAATGCCTAGGAAATGTCCAAGCCTCCCAAGATCTTTCATCTTACATTTTTCACTTAACATTTCTTTTACACTTGTGAGTCACTATCACTAGCAGCGATAATTAGATCATCGACCCAAATTATCAAAATGATCCTTTCTGTTGCAGTTTGTTTGTTATAAACACAGTGATCAGCTGGGTTCTGTGTAAAACCATTTTCACTAAGGTGATCATGCAACATTTTGTTCCAGTTCCTTCCTGACTGTTTCAGGCCGTACAGTGACTTGTTCAGTTTGCAGACTAGTTGCTCACCTGTATCTGACCTGACTTCAAAACCCTCTGGTTGCTCCATGTACACGTCACAGTCAATAGGAGCATGTAGATATGCTGTTTTGACATCCATCTGATGTAACTCTAAGTCATACTGAGCTGCTAGCTGCATCAAACAACGTACTGATGTCATATTTGCAGTTGGAGAAAAAGTCTCCTTATAGTCTATTCCTGCCACTTGACTATACCCCTTTGCAACATATCTTGCCTTGTATGTCTCAGTCTCATCTTAATTGTTTTTGACCGCATAGACCCACCTGCCCCCTACTGCATTTTTACCCTCTGGCAGTGTGGTCAATGTGAATGTATCATTTTCTCTAAGGGAATCCATCTCCTCCTTCATAGCAGTAGCCCAAATCTCTGATTTTGGTGAAATCATTGCTTCTTTGAAGGTTTGTGGTGCATTGCACATTACTCTGTAGCAGTAGTCAACACTAGGTGGTATCTGGTCATCACACTTCACTTTACACTCATAGTCTTTTAAGTACTGAGGTTTCTTCCTCGCTCTGTCTGGATAGCGTGGACTCTGACTATCTGATGTCTCGATTTGCACATCTTGTGTCTCTTCTGAATTTTTATCTGCCATCTTGGCTTTTGGCATGGGGGATTCAAATCTCTCTTCATGAAGATCATCACTCATTTCCAAATCTGTCTGAGTTTGGCGTTCGACTACACCTTTTGTAACGAACTTGACTAATCTGTTTTTAAGAACTTTTCCAGTGTCTGGGTAGTAGACTAGGTATGCTGGACTATTTTGATCATACCCGACAAAAATACCCTTTTCACATCTTGAGTCCAACTTTTTCTTGTTCTGTCTGTATGCATAGCAAACAGATCCAAATTCTTTCATCTTTGAAAGATCAGGCTTTCTCCCAGTAAACATGTAGTGTGGAGTCTGTCCTATACGCTTATTGTAACACCTATTGCGAATTACTGCAGCAGTCATTACAGCATATGTCCACAATTTCTTTGGTAGGTTGCTCTCAAGTAGCATGCATCTTGCCATTTCAAACAGTGTTCTCCAATTTCTCTCAGCGGTCCCATTTTGATGGGGTGAGTAAGGGGCTGAAGTTTCATGTCTTATGGCATTCTTACTGAGCAGTGACTGGAACTCTTTGGCTGTGTACTCTGTGCCATTATCTGACCTGACACACTTTATTTTCCCATAAGGGGCCACATCAGCAATAAACTTCTCAGTAGCTTTTACAGTATCACTTTTTGCTTTTAGGAAATACACAAAAACTGTCCCTGAATAATCATCCGTAAATGCTAGAGTATATCTGAACCCATCTTTCGCCTCTGGCTCAATAGGGCCAGCCAAATCAGTGTGCACAAGCTCAAGAGCTGCTTTTGCCTTTTCATCAGGCTCTCTGTTTCTGCTCTGAACAAATTTTCCCTGTGTGCAGATTTCACAGTTGAGGGTAGATTTGTCAATCTTACCTGTGATTTTCATTCCCCCTGTCACATTTTCTAACTTTGACACATCCTCAAAATTACAGTGGCCAAGAATTTTGTGCCATGTGTGAATATCATAGCACCCTGACATCCATCATCATTTTCATCACTTACAGTGTTAAGATAGTAAAGTCTATCGTACTCCTCGATGTCAAAAGTGGTACCGTTCTTGTGGATGAGCTTGTTACACCCCTGTCGAAAGTTGACTGAAGCTCCGTTGGCTGTCGCTGCTTTAACAGAGAAAATGTCCTGTGGAAACGACGGCACGTATAGCGCCTTCGTCAGCGTTGTTTTCACCCGACGACCCGTGTTGTCTCTCAGGTAAACCTCAGCTGCACCTCTCCTCTCCGCGACACCATTCGTTCTTGTTCCGTCAGCCAGCTCCACGGAATGTTTTTCCGGTTTGAATGTCTCGTCAAACTCCTTAAACTTCCCGATGTCCGTGACTATATGTGACGTTGCTCCCGTATCAACCATCATCCCTTTTTGTTTCAGTCCACGAACCTGACAGTCACTTATTCTGAATGCAAATGTGTGGCCTTCAGCATCTGTTGCTTGTTTCACATTGTCTCTTCTTTTTCGTCTGCAATTTGCGTCAGTGTGAGTGGAGCTCTTGCAAAAACGACACCACTGTCTCCGTTCTCTGCGCTCTCCAGTAACGGTACATTCCCGGGCCTTGTGCCCTTTCTGGCCACAGTTGAAGCAGGTTATCTCGGTCCCTTTATCTCTTCCTCTTGGCCAGCTAACTTTAATGTTACTTGCCTTCATCACGTTGTCGTCAGTGGAAATGGCGCTAAACTTCTCGGTGCTTTCATAGCTCCTCAACTTGGTTTTGAACTTGCCATAAGTTGTCGGCTCGTCACTCTGCGTTATGTGGATGGCAAACGGCTTAAATGATTCGGGCAAACCTTTCAGAATCATTGCAATCAACAGCCCGTCACTTAAAGTCTCTTCAGCATTCCTCAGTGCTGTAATAGCCATCTCAGCACGAATGATATAATCCGTAACACTTTCGTCAGCAGCTTTCTGAAGAGAAGTTAGCTCAGTGTAGAGGCTAATCACACGTGGCTTCCCTTTACCTGCATAATGTTCCCTCAATATCTTCAACGCTTTTCTCCCATCATCTGCTGCTTCTCTCATTATCAGGGAAAGACTTTTATCATCCAAAACCTGTATCAATTCGGCGTAGGCTTCTTCATTTTTCTCTCCGTCTTCTTCATCCACGCTCAATATGGTGGCCTTTAGCCCTAGCAAACGCAAGTGCCCCAAAAACTTTGTCTCCCATAACTCGTAGTTTTTTTCATCTCCGTCGAAACATAATCTATTCCATCGGCTTCCATGTTCCCTCCTGGGCCCATAACCTGTTGGTGCTGTCATCTTGAGGACAGGAATACCGTCTTACTTAACGGAGGAATAAACACACATGTTCATCATTGGTGTTTTAACCAAAACGCGGAAATGCCCTTTTTTTATTTTCGCATGCGCAGTTGTTCATCTCTCATAGGGCATAACTGTACCAGTGTAAGAACATAATTTATAACATATTAGTCTATATGTTAACAGTATGTATCCACACAGACAAGTTAGAGAACGGTTTATCTTGCCTTGTTTCAATGCTGGAGATAATTGTCAGCTGGAGTGCATTCTTTTCAATCAATTTGGTGCTATTTTCACAAGTATGTGGTGAATTTTCAAAACTCTTAGTACAAAACTCGAAACTGGTAACACTTTCAATGCAGCAAGTCTTATATTTAATCCCTTTTATTGTACATCATTTTGTTTGGAGATATCAGAAGGGCTGGAGCCTGAGTAGCAGGAGAAGTTGGAAGCACTGCTTGCAGAGTTTGTGGATGTCATTGCAGCACGAGATGAAGACTGGTGGAGAACCAGTCTGGTCCAGTACTCAATGGATACTAGCAATGCAGCACCTATCCGTTTGTGGCCACATCCCAGGGCTGGGCCCCTGCCCTGTCATGTGAAATCCATAGATTAGGGCCTAATGAATATATGTCAATCAACTGATTTCCTTCTATGAACTGTAACTCAGTACAATCTTTGAAATTGTTGCAAGTTGCATTTATATTTTTGTTCAGTATAATTGTTCAATTGCAAAGCTGTCATCAAGGCAAAGGGTGGCTATTTGAAGAATCTCATTTGTTTAACACTTTTTTTGGTTACTACATGATTCCATATGTGTTATTTCATAGTTTTGTTGTCTTCACTATTATTATACAATGTAGAAAATAGTACAAATAAAGAAAGACCCTTGAATGAGTAGGTGTTCTAAAACTTTTGACCGGTAGTGTATATAGATCTGAAACATTTGTTTGCTATCTAGTACTGCTGCCTGCCTGGCTTTGTAATAAGAGGGCCTAAATAGGATTCCAGGCAATGTGTGTTATGAGTTGGTCACAGGAGGGCGCTGTAGACCCTTATCAGGGTTGTGTCCTCATTTGGCATCACTATTACAATACTTCATCAAGTCTGTGGCTAAGTAAGATAAGCTACCAAATGAAGCTCAAGGGTTAAAAAAGAAGAATATGATAAATATTATCCTAAGCTCAAGGGAACAATGATAACATAGAAAGAATGGTCTCATTTATGTAAAATAGAGCCATAAGAGAGAAAACATGTTGGAAGAGATTATTATTTTGATCTGTACTTCCTCAGTTTCTGGGACTTGTCACAGACATTAGCTCAAACACAATGATCTATCCAAACTATTAATCAGTGTTTGCAATACCATCATTCTTTATGTTACCCCAGTGTTTTGGGGTCAAACCATGCTGTTTCAAAGGGGTGAATACCATCATCATTGTCATCCTGCCTGATCATAATTAGAAGTGGTCAGCATCTTTTATATGTCTCAAACCATGATCATGAGTATTGTCCTAATGGTGGGAATGGGAGTAAAAAGATTCACATTATAGTGCATACAGTACATCCCTGCATTATCTGCACATTACTACTGAAACCATGCAATATTTTGTGCAAAGTAATTGCCTACAAAATGCGATACAATACGTAAGGGATAATCAACAAGGGGCTCTATACGTTCTACGTAACAATAAGGTTTGACCAATAGTCCTATAAATCTACCCTAATCCTCACTGATCATGGAACTGATATGACAACTGTGCTAGGCTCCAGGTTTACACTGCCAGGCTTGGTCTGCGTTCAATGATTCCATGATCCCTTACAAAAAAATATGGCAGTTTTGAAACTGCAGTAAAAGTGCAGTAACTGCAGTCGACTGTGGTATTTTGGACGCAGTAATTGCAGAATAACTGCAGTGCACCTCAGTTGAACTGCAGTTATACTGCACTCTAACTGCAGTTACACTGCAAAATTACCGCAGTAAAATAAAATGTGTTACTTTGGACACAGTATTTGCAGCATACTGCAGTTATACTGCACTCTAACTGCAATCTTTTTCATAAGGGATGAAGTGGGCTACATGTCACAAATTATTGAACAACTTGTAATATGTTAAATATTATCCACTATTACTAGCGACCCTCAGGATCAACCACACGGACGAGACAAAGGAAAGAAAGGGAAACTAACGATGTAATGGAATGATGCCAAATGTAGGCTACAAATTGAAGGGAACTAACACTAAAGTGACAGTTGAAAACGTGTCCCTCCATGATTTCGCTGGGATTTGTTGTGATATTTGTGGGCAAAAATCTTTTTTTTGCTGCGGCAATTCTGACATTTGCGTGGCAATAGGCATTTTGTTCAATTTGTCGCGAAAATGCTCTGATGAGGAAAAAAGATTGTTGACGTGTGGCTTGATTGAACCATATTATGCAGTAAATGTGCGGTGATTGGTTGAAATGCGAGCCCTCTTTTTGCACTGGGTGATGGGTCAGTTTTATGCGATAATGTTCTGATGATTTGTCGGTTTTATGCGGAAATAGTGCAGTGATTAGTCAAATTTGCAAGCCCTCGCATATTATTCAGGAATTGTTGATTTAGCAAAAAAATTACGTTCGCAGAATCCTGGAGGGACTGATTACTGATGGTGGCTACCGATCGTGGCTAATATTTAACATGATACAAATAGTTTTTTTAAAGTCTGCGCTGAAATTAAAACCTTCTAGAGTGCACAAAGGTTATTTGTCTTGACTGTCACTCCGCACGGATTCGGCACGGATTTATCTCATTTGGCTTGCGTCTCTAAAATTAATCCCTGAAAGTTATAAGGCCGTACCATTTTTACTCTGTGTAATGGCACAGCATTTCATATACTTCACTGTGAGAAAGGGGCACACATAGCCTACCTGTCATGTTGACATGCTTCAGTTTGCTTCTCTATGACTGGTTTCACATTCGTCTCAAGGGATCATAAAGAAAAATCATCTAAAACAATTGCTATTTGTTATTACAATCCCATTCTCCAAACGGATTACTCATTTACCTAGCTCTTATCAATGACACATTACAGTGCATGGAGAATGGTGTTATTTATATCGGAAATAGTATATGTTTTTCCACTTGGAACTGACAGGTACTCAACCTTACATCATGGTTTCCTCGATAAGTCAAGATTGGGTACATTTTTGGCTCTGAATGAAAGTTGAAAATACCTATTTTCCGGCCGTCCATGTTGACTCCAATGCTTCCCACAGTTGTGTGAAGTTGGCATGGTCCACAATTCTTGATACACATGGGAAACTGTTGAGCATGAAAAACCCAGCAGCGTTGCAGTTCTTGACACAAGCCGGTGCACCTGGCACCTACTATCATACCCATTCAAAGGCACTTAAATATTTTGTCTTGCCCATTCACCCTCTGAATGGCACACATACACACTCCATGTCTCAATTGTCTCAAGGCTTAAAAATCAGTCTTTAACCGGTCTCCTCCTCTTCATATACACTGATTGAAGTGGATTTAACAAGTAATATCAATAAGGGATCATGGCTTTCACCTGGATTCACCTGGTCAGTCTGTGTCATGGAAAGAGCAGGTGTTCTTAGTGTTTTGTATACTTGGTGTATATCTACATGTCAATGAAGAAAGCATTATGTCACATTACTTATTATGAAATTAAAAAATAGAAAGATGGAGCAAACTGAAGTTTGCAGTAAGGAATATTTATTGTTCCTCCAATCTGTCAACATGGATTTGCTGTATGTTAGCTTTGTCAAAAGCATTACAATTTACGGTAAGTTTTACATCTTTAGAATAACAACAACAACAGAACAGTTAAACTACAATAACATTCTCAGTAACGGTTACAAAAAGTTTTTCTTGCTATGACTGTGATGTGTGGTTGTTTATCTACCTTACTTGAATGCACTGACTGTAAGTCACTCAAGTTAAGAGCATCTGCTGAATAAACAGAATGTAAATATAAAACAAACACTTGCAAAGCATGCTGGGTATTATTCTAATGAGCTCCAGCCCCAAACAAGTACAAATTTGGTCGGTCCGGAACAGACATAATCTTGCATTTCTTTTAGACTAACATTTCGTTTTCAACAGCGGAGATTTGTATAAATCTTGCTGTCTGTCTCTCTGACATTTGCAACATTGTTTCAATATTCAAATTCGATCTCCAGCTGTGGCATAGTAATGAACCTGTCATTTGTCGGGATGAGACAGACAGGCAGGCAGGTTTTCTCAGCCAGTCGAAATCATGAATCAGCATAATTTCTATGGACATATACAAAGAAATATCAATAGAAAATAAAAAAGTGCAGCTAGTTTGCATTCTTAGCAGCTTCAGTTTTAAGTTATTATGTTAGCAGTGTTGTTGGCTAGCTCCTCTGAACAACAGTGTCCTGACTAGTGAGCACATTTTCTATGCCAGGTGAAATTGCGCATCATTAGCTCATTGTTATGGATATATCCAAATAAATGTCAGCAGAAAACAGCTTAAACAAATGCAAATGAAGATACTTTGTTGTTATTCTGGCTGCACTGTTTGACGTGACTGTAAATTGGCTAGCTAGCAAGCAAGGGCTAAGAACGTTGCCAGCCAGAATGGCAATAGAACATTTAGAACGAATAAACGTCCATAGATACAGAACAAAAATACTTGGGTTGTGTCTCTGGCAACCGAACCGATAGAACGAACGACCAGCCGGCTTGGGTAGCAACCCTAGATTTGTGTCGGGACTATATCTTGTTGAAGGATGAAATAGTATGAATAAATTAATCAAAATAACATTTTTAATGAAAATGTTTGAATCATTATTTGAATATGTTGGTAACCCGTTGTATAAAAGTGATAATGCCTTCGAAGCCGGTGTTTAGAGGACATATTGCCACGGTTTGCCGGCCCTCGACTTCATCTCGGCATAACAACACCCGTGCCAATATCCTCCAAACACCGGCTTCTCCGGCATTATCACTTAACTATACTCTACTCTACTGAACTATACTTTACTGTACTGTACTCCACTGTGCTCTACTGTACTGTACTCTACTTAGCTTTACTGTACTGTAATGTACTGTACTCTGCTGTTCTAAAATGTACTGTGCTGTCCAAACTTGTGAAACATAGATGTCTATGATTGATTAAAATCTGAACCAATCATAGAAGTCTGTGTTTGGGCTAAATCCAAGGCTGGTCGGACCAGAAACAATCTGAACCAATTATAGAGGTGGTGGACGTTGAACTCAAGACTGGACCACACCAAAAAAATATTGAAAAAAAGAAATCCGGTCTGGACAGCACAAAAAAAACGTCCAAAAGACATCTGCGTCGGTGCGTGCATACTGGGTTATTACACTCGTGGGATGGATGATTGTGCTTCGGCTTCCTGCGAGCGTTGACGCTCACTCTGGGAACTGACGTATGTGAGCAATAAAATGAAGCGTATTGCTCGTCACATTTGACCAACCTTAAATTTGAAACTCACCTCAGAGCTTCAAATCAAGCGCAATAATTGTTCTGGCCGAAATCTGGAGCAAGTGTTCAATTTGTGTAGTGGCACTGAACGGGGAGGTTGCCTTCCATATCTGTGCATCATTCATATCATTTGCAAAGTTTGCTGCGCTCTTGTGATCCTGACTTCTCTGGAAACTATGGGGACTCTACGCGATCTCCAATACGCACTACAGGAGAAGATTGAGGAGTTGCGACAACGAGACGCGCTTATTGACGAACTGGAGCTGGAATTAGATCAAAAGGACGAATTGATTCAAAAGCTTCAGAATGAACTGGATAAATACCGATCCGTTATCAAACCGGCGACGCAACAAGTCCACAAGGCAAGCAAACTACAGGAGCAGCACAGGACCAAGAGACAGGCGATATCAGGAGAGCCCACCACCTTTGACATTCATGAACTCAGTCATGTCACTCTTCCATTCTACCCCAAGAGCCCACAGTAGGTGTAATATGTCCATCTTTGTTCATTGTCTCTTACCTGTGTGCTGACTGCTGGGCATCTTTTTTATATCCCCATGTCCCTATTAGAGTATGAGTCAACTGGTACCAAAAGTGAATACCATGACAACAACATTGATGTCTAGTAGGCTAATTGAATGGCAACATGATGGCTTTAGATTTGCCTGTGTTTGCATTTGCAATGAGGTACGTTTTCTTGTGTGTGTGCGTGTGTGTTATGGCAACATGATATCAGGCAGCCACTATATCTTTGCGTAATGGATGCTAGTTGTGCAGTGACAGTATGGTTTGTGCATACACCTGGCTGAGTATACAAACGTTTGTTTTATTTGAGTTTGACACTGTTATGCAGTCAGTAAACCCCCATCATGCATATCCACTCAAAATGTTACAGTAACAGTCAGCCTCTGACAGCATATGCCTGACATTTCTAATTTACTTGTTGCTCAAACCCACATTAAGTGTTTAGAAACATAAACTATTCTTATTTACAATAAAAGTGACTCCAAAATGAGACAATACATTAAATACATTATTTATGAATCATTTTTATTGGGAACAAAATAATCTGAAACAACTAAAACAAACTGCAAATGCATCCAACAAGTTTGTGGAGTCACAAACTTGATGTAGTCATTGCGTGCTAGGAATATGGGACCAAATACTAAAGTGCATTTTGTCCAAAAACTTTTGGTTCCCTAAAATGGGGGGACTTTGTACCAAAAGTGTTGTAATTTCTAAACGGTTAACCCGATATGGATAAAAACAAGGTCAAATTAAAACTGACAGTCTGCACTTTAACCTAATAGTCATTGTATCATTTCAAGAGCTAGAGTACAGAGTACAAAAAAAAAAAAATGTGTCTCTGTCTTTTGGAGAGTACCAGTCAAAAGTTTGGACACACCTACTCATTCCAGGGTTTTTCTTTATTTGTACTATTTTCTACATTGTAGGATAATAGTGAAGACATCAAAACTATGAAATAACACATATGGAATCATGTAGTAACCAAAAAAGTGTTAAACAAATCAAAATATATTTTATATTTGAGATTCTTCAAAGTAGCCACCCGTTGGTGGAAATTCCACAAATTAACTTTTAAGAAGGCACACCTATTAATTGAAATGCATTCCAGGTGACTACCTCATGAAGCTGGTTGAGAGAATGCCTGAGTGTGCAAAGCGTTCATCAAGGCAACGGGTGGCTACTTTGAAGAATTTGTTTAACTCTTTTTTGGTTACTACATGATTCCATATGTGTTATTTCATAGTTTTGATGTCTTCACTATTATTCTATAATGTAGAAACTAGTAAAAATAAAGAAAAACCCTGGAATGAGTAGGTGTGTCCAAACATTTGACTGGTACTGTGTATATATACATTTATTCAGGTAAAACCCATTGAGAACAGGGTCTCATTCTCAAAGGTGCCCTGATCACTGTAATACAACAATCAAATACAATGTGAAACCAAACAGCAATCAATAAAATGTAAAATAAATAAAAAAATACAGCACAACACAACATTTAAGAAAAATAGTTACATTTCTCAGCTACTAGGTCCTCAATCAACACTTTAAATTGCCAGAGCGGCACCAGAACATCCAATTGCAATGAATTTTGGACAAATAATTTCCATGTAAGAGATACATTATCTGCATGAAACGATAACATTAGGAAACATTAGGTTAGGAATTTGTATATGTTAATGCCTTCAGAGTACAGATCAGAACTTACAGTACTTTTTTTTTGGTCAAAGTTCAGTCAAAGGAGAAAGACAAAGGAGAAGATGTGTTATGTGGAGTCAGTAATTCTTTCTCTCCTAGCTGGCTTTGCACTTTGATACAATCTAGAACCTATGTAATCCACTGTCAAGATAGACTGTTTGTTACAGCAAAACCAGTAGGTTCTCTCCCTCTCGCCAATATTGTGTGTGTGTGGTAGGGGAGGGAGGGGGGGTTGCCTGCCTCATGTTTGGCCTCTGAAAGCATTATCTCACTAGTGCATCTAGTCTCATACTTCTTCCGTCGCCACTTTTATCCAGTGTTTGATCACAGCAGCAATACTATAATAATTGTTAGGAACTGCACACACAAATACCCCATATGTGCACTGATGTGACATTATTTAATTTACAACTCATGCATGCCTTGGAAACTATATTTCTGAAACTGAGTAGGCTGTAAATAATCACAACCGTTCTCAGGCTTCTGTTTTGGCTTCAAAATGCCATTCTTGGAGCAGTAACTATCCATATGATACTTCCTTGTTTGTCTTTTATAAGCCAGTTACAAAAGTCCTGCTTGTCTCAAAGATAAATCGTTTTTTCAGTACATCTAATTATAGACTTCATCCATGTATCTGGTTGGTTGGTTGTGGTGGTAAAATTTCCCTCAACCCCAATACTTGTCATTAGAACAAGCTACTGCTGGGCAATTCCACGGTAATGGAATTACGCTGAGACTTTTCACTTTAAAATGTATACCAAACAAAAAACATTGATTTCAAAGTTTAACAAACCATACAAATCTATGCACAAGGACTACTTTTAACAATTTACACATAACATTTCACCCAAAAAAATGTACTGGAAGAAATGTGCAGATGAAAAGTTTGGTAGCAGAATTAAGGTAAAATCTCACTCAGTTTTTTATGCGACCACGTTTTCCAAAACTGTTAAATATCTGCTCCAAATTAAGATTCATAGATGTCTGCACTGCAGGAAGAATGGGGTGTCAGCTGTGACATGACAACTTTAGTAAAAACATATCTATTTTGGTTATTGAACTACAGTAAGTGAAGTGGATTTACACCTGGTAACAAAATTACGGTAACAGAATTGCATCATGGGTCCCTGATCTGTACAACACAGAAATGCATAATTATAGATATGAATGTCATTCTCTTCCTGGTGATCAAATCAATATCTCATTTTATTTGTCACATGCGCCAAATACAACAGCTGTAGATTTTACAGTGAAACGCTTACTTATGAGCCCTTCCCAACAATGCATGTATCCTGAATAGGTACACAAAGGTAGAAATATGCAATATTATCCTTTGCATATGGGTATTATTCTACACACTGGCTATTATTCTAATGATCTCCGCCCCCAAACAAGACCACATTTGGTCGGTCCGGACCAAATCTGAACCAATCATAGATGTCTATGTTTCACAAGTTTGGACTTCACAGTAGAGCACAGTATAGTTCAGAACAGTACAGAAGAGTACAGTAAATGGAAAGAGAGTGGGCTCTTGGGTAGGTGTCAGTAAGAGCCGGGAGAGGTATCAATAACTGAAGAGAGAGAGAAGAGAAAGGCAGAGAGAAAGAGAGGGGTTGTCCAGACTAGTGTTATCACGATACCAGAATTTTTACTTCGATACCGATACCAGGTTTAGTATTACGATAATTGATAGCATCACGATACTTAATACCAAATAGATGCCAAAACGATACAAAAATGATACCATGGCAAAAAAAGAAGGTGTATTAGCCAAAGTCATAGAATGGCACTTGATCCAGACAGAAACTAAGCTACTGCTCTATTCAATCGTTGGGCGTCTTTTGAGTTCAATATCATTATGTTTGAATTGTTTTACGTTAACATTTTTCAGAGACAGCCATGTATGCATTAAAGGGGAACTGCACCTGCTGATTTGGTCTTGTTTTGTGGCTCGCTCCTCAAGAAATGCTAGCGGCCACGACTGAAGCCAAACGTGAGTTAGCTTTGAGGCGTGGTTTGATGTGGGTGTTTCTTGGGTGTGTCCTTGCCAGCACCAAGACACACCCATCTGTCAGAACCTTGCCCCCCCCCAAAAAAAAGGCTCTGATTAATTTGAAGCAGCCTTATGAGCGGTGGCATTTCTGTCCCTTGTCCCCAAACCCTCTTCAAAAGGACAGGCTGGCAGGCCACCAAGGGGGGTCGGTCCTCTGACACCACCTGGAGTTCAATACCTCCAAAGGAACTAATCGTTCTGCTCTCTCCGTTTGTGCTTTTTCTCAGAATAATATTTGACTTTTTGGACTCTTCAAGAGATGAGTCATTGTAGTTGAAAGGTGTATACTCCAGATATTTGCTGGGTCTATTTGGTTTCTTAAAGAAACATTTCCCTTTACTATCTTCTGATTTGTTCATTAAAGAAAGTTGTAGTAGAGAGACTTAGAATGTTGACATTCCTTGATGATTTGAGGATGGATATACAGTGGGGTCCGGAATTATTGGATCCCTTGATAAAGGGGAGCTATCACATCAATTGTGCAAAAATATGATAGCGAACGTTAGCTAGCTAGCTATACATAGCTATGTTTCCATTTTTCAAGTGATTTTTCTTCTCCCCCTGACTGGTTGTCAACAGTTCCAGTTCTTGGAACTCATGTGTTAACCAGAAAAGGCTTCTGGTAAACTGTTTGCCACTAGTGGCAATACATATTGTTGCCACAGGTTTGCCACAGATTCAAATAGAATCTTGAGAGAATTGTTTGCTAGAAAATAAACTCTGGCGAACTGTTTCCCACTAGTGGCAATAAATATTATTGTTGCCAAAGGTTTACCGCAGATTCACCGCTAGTGGCACACATTTGCTTCTGGCAACATTTTGTGGCACACATCTGCATTGCTTGCTGTTTGGGGTTTTAGGATGGGTTTCTGTATAGCAGAATGCTGATGTAAAAAGGGCTTTATAAATAAATTTGATTGAAATTTGGTATTTAGTTTTCATCGAATTTGCCACAAACTTGCGGGAAGTTTGCCGCAACAAATACTTTTTTGTAAGGGTTATCTTTATCAAGGGATCCAATAATTCCAGATTGCCACTGTATATTGGAGAGTCATTTTAAGAGTTAGGCTTTCGCTTTTCCCAATGTTCTTTCACTGAGACTGTTTGGAAAGACTTTGCCATTTCAAACATGGATCTGGCATGTCATGTCATTTAGACCGTGGTTCTGTCCGGAAATATACCTTCTGCTGCTGCTGTAACCACAGTGACACTCCTTTCATTTGGAAGCTTTAGAAACAGTTCATACGTGTTTATAAATGCTTTGTACTGTAAATGTGGAGGTCCAATGTTCTTTCACAATGTCTCTACAATGCAATTGTAAAGGAAGCAGTTAATTAATGGAAGCAATCTAAATGATAAATGTCTATTCTCTCTGTTATAATATCATCATGGTTTTAGCAATTTTATTATATAGTCTGTTGTTAAATGCTACAGTGTCAAAAATGATTTTGGCACGTTTTAATTATGGATATTGTTCTCAAGAATGACATTTTAAGAATTACTAATCGGTAATTATACATTGAGTGATTCCAGTCACTCATTCACAGCTAACACTGCTGAATGAAAAAGTGAGAAAATAAGAAAAAATCAAAAGATTATACCAGAATTTCGCTACACAGTAATGGGCACGACTGGGGTGCCAGCAAAATCGAATCACAGCAGATGAGTGTTGAAATGTTTCATACTGGGTACATTACCATATTTTAATCCTCAGCTGCAGATCTTTGCGATTTAGTCACCTGAAAATAAGCCTTCATTATTATTTTAGTACAGAATGTTTTTACTTCATGTTTGATGCAACATGTGACCTTCAGTAAAATCATGATTATAAAAGCATAAATCACACAGATAATATCAGATATAAGTTTTTTAGAGACGTATGGGGCATAGAACAGAACAATTGATCAGAACACAGTGTTGGGGGTCCCCATGAAAAAGAGATGAAAAGCTGTTTATGATGATTATTTATTCATAAAAAGGCTTATCATTTGATTTAGTCATTGTCTGCGATGCCCCATCTGATTTAATTTTAGATCTACTCATTACTCAAGGAGCCCATCTGTGTCTGCTCTTCCATGTTGCTTTACTGAAACACTTAACTTCTGCTTAGCCTCTGGATAAGACTGACGGTTACACAGCTGTAGACTCCAAGCGACACACTGTTAAGCAGACATGTTGCCAGGCAGTACTGTAATACACAACTGGCAATGAACAGGTCATCAAAGTGAGATTGCTTTTACAGAATCACACACGTCCCACTGCCCCAGAATCACAATCACATCTGGCTCTCTATTCAGCCTTTAATGAGAATAGGTTTGTAATAAGGGGAGCTTCATAATTAATTTAGCACTCCTTCACATCTCTGCACAAACACATCCAGTGTGGACAGACACTACAAACAGTTGATTACTGTGCTGTTGTCAGAAGGGAGGGCAGGAGTGCTGGGGGGAAGGGGCAGGTTTATTAAGGACAGGTCCCTATGGGGATCTAATATAATGTGCCTTCCTCTTTCTCTACAGCTCCGGACTCCTTTTCCCAAGGTTACTGTGTTCTAGAGGCAGGTTGACGTTTATTGTCACATGTCTTGCCCTGGAGGCAGAACTGAGCGGTTTCCGCTAGATGGGCCAGCCGCAAAGTCAAAATTGGCTATATTGTAAAAAATGAGTTTTTTGTCTTAATTTAAAGTTAGGGTTAGGCATTAGGATTAGCAGTGTGGTTAAGGTTTGGATTAGTTTAGGGTTAGGTTTAACATCAGATTTTATGACTTTGTGGCTGTGCCAGCTAGTGACCACTGCAGAGCTGCCTCCAGTACACGAGTCATCGCAATAAATGCCAATCTGCGTTACAGGTACAGAGCTAGGCAGATTTTGGTTGATGTATCCACCACCCACCTCTGCTTCTAGCTCAAATCTATGCATGTGAATGTATACAGTAGGCTACAGCAGATAATGTAATTTAAAAATAACTGATTTAAACTCTCAGTGCCCTGAATGCCCTATCTGACAGTGTCTCACTGTGCCGTGTGTCTCTCTCTTCTGGGCTTCGTAGAAAAACAAAGCTATCAAAGGTGAAATAGGAATTCAGAACTGGCTATGAACTTGTTGCATTATTGTTAGGACAGACTGAGTACAGGGGGGCTTATCTTGACTCCGAGGACATTACCACACAATACCAGTGTTCAAGTGGTGCTAGTGGCACAGTGCTAATGCCTTGTATCTGAGTGTCATCTCTCAGCTCTCTGTACCTCTGAAGGGCAGCAGCACCAATCTACCAGCTCAGCTAGGATTCGCTGGAACAGATGCCCTATCGCGAACCATCCTCTCACATCAGACAACATAATATAATTTCCAATCCCAAAGAATAAGGCCATATGATTTTTAAAGTGCCCACTCTCTCTGTTATCAGCATAATACGATGATTATGGTAGTGAAGCCAGAGTACTAATTGTTGGATGAGGCATTTCTGGGTAGTCATAACAAGGCCTCTGAGGTAAAATGCAGGGTAGTAGAAATGCCTTATCATCCCTCCAACCTCCCAGCCTATAAAGGAGGGCTGGTGTACAGATAAGAACTGATTATATTCACAGGCCCTAAGGTGGGGAGAAACAATATGGTGATTTTTGACTCAAATGACTTGTTGTGTAGCACTTCTCTCCAATCTGGCCTTTAGGTGCCTTTTATTTCCAAACTGTTGACTGGATGCTCACGTAGCGTTATTTATTGATGGAAGTTTGTGGGCCTTTTTTCAAATGGAAATATAGAAAAAGCTTCAACATTTGAAAGCAGTCTGTCAAAACAGAACAGACGTTGAGCCACTCTATAGATTCTTTTGACGAGACTTGTTCATGTGAACAAGTTTTCCCCACTTTATTCTAGCTTCAGGAACAGAACGTTAAACTTTGCTTACACATCTCTTTTCATTCAATTCTCAGGTCCAAGGACATAATCAAGGAGGCCATTCTTGACAACGACTTCATGAAGAACCTTGAGCTTTCTCAGATCCAAGAGATCGTTGACTCAATGTACCCAGTTGAATATGGCAAAGACAGTTGCATTATCAAAGAAGGGGATGTGGGCTCCTTGGTGTATGTGATGGAAGGTAAGACATTGTGAAAACGTCATGTTAATCTCCCATGTTAAAGAAAACTCAAGCATGTGGAGTTTAGCCCTCTCACATCCCATAGGACAAAAATTGTTGTGCTTATGACTTCTTAACAATAGACATGACCCCTTGTTCTGTGGAATGCACTTTCTGTTTGAAAGACCCCCCTATGTATTGACCCTCTGTTGTACCCGATCTCTAGTTAAAGAAAGAGTGGAATTAACCCAACAGGAAAGCCATGTAGTATAGATACTGTGGGATCTTCATGGTTAAGACCTTCTGTTCTCATCCCTGTTATTCATCACCAGTTTAGTTAGGAGCAGATCTGGAAACAGTGATCGCCTGGCCTGACCTATAGATGCATTTCCAGGAAAGTGAATAAATGGTCCTCTGCTGGGCTGTTATCCCCCACTTTGACTCCTTGTGAGAAATAAGCCATTAATGAAGGAATGGAGTGAATCCATCGAGGCCAGAGGGGATAGAGTAGCATTAGCCATGATTGGTGTCAGCTGTTCCTTTCCTGTTGTTGCGACACAGTTTCATAACCACTCTGAAATGTACTGTTATCTTATGTCATGTTAGTTCAGCAGAGCCAGCACAAAACATGGAGAATGGAGAGGGATTTGTGAAGGGTGAATTGAAAGCTTTTTTTAATGTCCAGTCTATGTATACCCAAATGTCTAAACTGAACTGAAACAGTTAAGAGCAACTTCCGTTTGCACTTTTGGTCAATGTTGACTTTAGCCATAAGCAGTGTGTTTTTTCCCCAAATTGCTTTTGCCACAATATTAAATGGTTCAGTAGTTATAGAACATTGTCGGGAACTTTACTGAAAGATCCTGTTCTCAGAGGACATGGGTAATGTTTTGGCAGGACATGCTGTCACTGTCTTGCTGTTGAAAGTAAGACTTAAAAAGCCTGTTTACATCAGTTTCTTCCCAGCTCCTTGTCATTTCCTTGTAGCCTAACTTGATCCCACAAGGAGCACTCCACTTTTGTTTGAATCTGATAACATGCTTTATGTACTTGACAGAAATGACAGAGAAAATCCATCTCCAAGTCTACTGAATGCCATGAGTGGTTCTTAGTCACTCTGTGACTGTGTCTCTGTATTCTACTGTGCTGTCGGGTGGTTCAGAGTGGGCTTGGGGAAGATGCTCAAGCTGATTTCAGAGAGCCTGTCTTGGCTTGAGCTGTCATTGAGCCACACTCTGCCATTGATTATGAGTAAGCAAGACAAATAGCCTAATCTGAGCACAGATGCCCACCACGGCCGAGCAGAGATGAGCAGGTAGGGATGCTGTCTTGATGTGGTTCATGGTGTCCCCGTCGATGGAGCCATGAAGGAACTGGTAATGGGAGAAAAATTTATTCTTAGAGAATTTATTCTCCCGTCTGATGGCATTCACCTTGAATGTGCCCCTTAGCACTTCTCTATTCTGAATATACACAATGGTAAAGTCTGAAGAAAAGTTTGCTGAAAAAAGGAAATTCTTAAAGTTAAATTAAAATGATAAAAACTAATTTCAGGAAATTGCATTCATGTGAGGGTTCAGTGTAGGCATTGACTTGTTGATGAACTTACATCTCTGCATGAGATGTGTTTTGTATTGACAAGCTCCATACAGAAGACCCACTTCACTGTGAGCTACTTTCTCATAACACACTGTATTTATAGTTTGTAGGGGCCTATGTAAGTTGAATGCATGTCAAGTAATAACTATATTCATCCACAGGTAGAGCTTTTCAAGTTTGAACATTTTGACTTTTCTTGTCTGGTAGTTATGAGCCAATTGCAACCATCAAAAGCCAACAGATTATCGCCAGCTGATCTCTCGATAAACCATCAATACATGCTAAAATCACACGCACAGCTGATCTCAATTGCAACCAACATTAGCCAGCAATATACCGCTGCCTAACGCGGATGTCGAGGTTATCTTTTTGTCTTGATTGCAGCCAACCAGGGAACAGAAATTATTTCCAATCGTTTAGTTCTAAACAGAACCATTATTTTTTTGGTTCCGTTCCACTGTTACGACCAGCAAAATAAAGTTCTGAAGTTCTGTTCCTTTTTAAACCTCTGAAATATATATATATATTTTACATTTAGCTCGACATTAAATGACTTCACCAATCAGTGTGGATAGAGCAGCTTGTTATGGAGCGGGTCAGCGATTTAATCTGTATAGGAAAGTCGTTAAGAACAAACTGTGTTTTGCCGTAACAGCATGGTTCAATCATAATGAAAGACAAACACACACACTGTGCTGCCAGCCACGGTGTAGGGAGCGAGATGCAACATACGTTTTGCGGGTGATGAGATAGCGATAGAGGATGGAGGAAGCTTGCCTTGAAGCGCTGGGCATCTTGTTATGACATGCATTATCTGAATTGGGCCCACAGAATTATACCTAGGAAGAGCGACTTCTATAAATCCAATGTGAAACGTGATAACTATAATATCCTAACTAGCATTGAAAAAAATGCCTGGAACGTGAAATAATGTTATTAACCGGTTCCTATGCTTTTAAAATAGCGGTTCTGTCCCAGAACAGTATAGATCACTTCGTTTCCAGTTCTGTTCTTCAAATAATTTCATTTTTTCCCGGTTTTCTGTTCTGTTCCCTGAACCGGTTCCAACCCTTGCAGCCAATATTTTTCAAGACTGTTTCGCCTCCTGGTGGGTATTATCATAGGAACAACTTAGTCCTTCTTTATGAGCAGACTAAGGGCGATTTATCCATTTCACAATCGTTCCGTACAACTGAAACAAAGTATTTCCTTTTTTACCACGACAAATCTACTGTGCCAATTACCTGACACGTTGTATGATGGAAAACTAATGTAGATGGTGTAGCCTACTCTTATTCTTTTATTCAGTTCCAATTGATGTAATCCATTAAATACAACTGTCTTTAAAAGAAAATGGTCTGATATGGTATGGAGATGACATCATCAGTCTAGGTAGGTGAGTGACTAAAAACAAGCATAATAAACAGGCAATGAGAGAGTGTCGAATTTGGTCAACAAAACATTAAATTGCCAATTTGCTACATGAGGGTTATTTCATCGAATATAGGTTTCGTAATGGTTAGGTTGATACAAATGCACTGACATAAGTGCATTTCGGCAACTTAAAAAAACTAAACAAAAATTACATTGGAGTTGTCATACAGGACTCATCATGGATATAACTTGTTTTAGCATGGACATTGCCATTGAGAGCTTCCACCATTTTAAAGTAGTCAACTGGTGGGGATACCTATGACTTGGAAGCAATCAGCCAATGAAGAAGAAGAAAATGTACTACTTTAAAATGGAGATTGCCTCAATGGCGTTGCCCATGCGGTCACAGACACTATAATGGCACAGGTACAAAGATGAGTCCTCTATCTCTATGGCCTGTTGTTCACACGCGTATCTGCCCTCTCATTTACTAGAATGGTCCCACCTGATCTCGCCTCCTCCCACCTGCCTTCCATCTTTGTGGACATGTATTTCCATTGTTAGAGTGGTCACATGACTGTCTTGTCAATATAATAGATCATCTTTGGTGTTACTTATTATTGATGATGATGTTGCCCCAATGCTTGCTCTGGTGTTTAAAGCCCCATGGTTTACTCATAGACCTACAGCATCCTAGTGTTAAGATGTGATAAGATTTTTTCTGTAATACAGCTGCACTTTGAGATAATATAGGTTTAGTGACAACACTAGAAAGTCATTTTCTGTGTCTCCTCACAGCACAGTCACCAACCTAACATGATCTCATTGACATCTGCATTATGTCAAAACCCTAATTCACTTTCGATCATTTATTGAACTCATTAATGAGGTTCATGTTTTATAAATCATTGTGTGGGGATTGAACGGTTTCTCTGAATACTAAATCTATCACATACATCCTTGATTAATTACCATGGACACACGACACCTCTGACATCTTCCTAGACATGACAAGGGTCAATGTTTAACAGATGCGGTCTCTTCATTAGACTCTATGGAGCAGAGAACAAGATTCAGCATCACTACTGCTGTCAATTAATAATGACCTCGTCACTATCGCTGGACATTAATGGGAAGAAATACCCTGGCTAATGTGCCTGCTCTCCTAAGAACTGCTATCTGGCTCTGGACACAAATAAATAATCAGGAATAATTGAGAAACCCATTGATATTCTAACACAGCACAGATAGCTAATGAAGTGCTTGCTTCACTGAGGAGCGAAATGTGAATAGAGAGAATTTATGTGTGTGAGTGTTTGAAACTTTGGGGCCTTCTGTGCCCCCGGCAGGGATAAACATCCTCAGCCTTTTCCAACAATTCCCAGTCTTCTCTATTGCCCTGTTAAACCCACAGATGGACTCCAAATATAATGTGAGATTTAAACGGGAAGAGAAAATGACCCGAATGAGATTCTGATGAAGACAGGGCGCTATACTTTGGTGTTTTTTAAAAGAGGATACCACCGTGAAAAACAAATCAATTCTGTTTTCGGAATGGGCACAGATGGAAATTGGCTCCCTCAGCCAACAAGTTACACTTTACAGTCTTAAACCAAATGCACCCAAGCTGTCTCAACATGGATTTGGTTGCATAGCAACCTGCTGGATGCTCACCCTTTGGCAACCCACATGAAAAAATACTCCAGTTTACTATAGAATACTACAGTACTTACTATAGAATTATATAGTAACATTTAGTTACTGAACAATACTATACTACATACTGTAGTATCCCTTGATCATGTGTAGTACTTACCATAGAATGTTGTAGTATACTGTACAATACTATAGTAAATACTAGAGTATTATCCACAAAAAAACACTGTAGTAAATACTACAGTAATATACGCAAAAACACTACAAATTGCTATATTTTTCAATTTGTGTATACCCTGCCCATTCCTCTCCCCCATATTGCAATTTGTGCCACCCATTAGGGGGAAATCTACATGCCAAGTATAGACCATATATTGTGTTCCCTGCAGATTATTGAAAAGAGTGGAAATGCTTAGTGGCAGGTAGCTTAGTGGTTAAGAGCGTTGTGCCAGTAACCGAAAGGTTGCTGGTTCTAATCCCTGAGGCGACTAGGTGAAAAATGTGCCCTTGAGCAAGGCACTTAACCCTAATTGCTCCTGTAAGTCGCTCTGGATAAGAGTGTCTAATACAGTGGGGGAAAAAAGTATTTAGTCAGCCACCAATTGTGCAAGTTGTCCCACTTAAAAAGATGAGAGAGGCCTGTAATTTTCATCATAGGTACACGTCAACTATGACAGACAAATTGAGGAAAAAAAAATCCAGAAAATCACATTGTAGGATTTTAATGAATTTATTTGCAAATTATGGTGGAAATTAAGTATTTGGTCACCTACAAACAAGCAAGATTTCTGGCTCTCACAGACCTGTAACTTCTTCTTTAAGAGGCTCCTCTGTCCTCCACTCGTTACCTGTATTAATGGCACCTGTTTGAACTTGTTATCAGTATAAAAGACACCTGTCCACAACCTCAAACAGTCACACTCCAAACTCCACTATGGCCAAGACCAAAGTGCTGTCAAAGGACACCAGAAACAAAATTGTAGACCTGCACCAGGCTGGGAAGACTGAATCTGCAATAGGTAAGCAGCTTGGTTTGAATAAATCAACTGTGGGAGCAATTATTAGGAAATGGAAGACATACAAGACCACTGATAATCTCCCTCGATCTGGGGCTCCACGCAAGATCTCACCCCCGTGGGGTCAAAATGATCACAAGAACGGTGAGCAAAAATCCCAGAACCACACGGGGGGACCTAGTGAATGACCTGCAGAGAGCTGGGACCAAAGTAACAAAGCCTACCATCAGTAACACACTACGCCGCCAGGGACTCAAATCCTGCAGTGCCAGACGTGTCCCCCTGCTTAAGCCAGTACATGTCCAGGCCCGTCTGAAGTTTGCTAGAGTGCATTTGGATGATCCAGAAGAGGATTGGGAGAATGTCATATGGTCAGATGAAACCAAAATAGAACTTTTTGGTAAAAACTCAACTCGTCGTGTTTGGAAGACAAAGAATGCTGAGTTGCATCCAAAGAACACCATACCTACTGTGAAGCATGGGGGGTGGAAACATCATGCTTTGGGGCTGTTTTTCTGCAAAGGGACCAGGACGACTGATCCGTGTAAAGGAAAGAATGAATGGGGCCATGTATCGTGAGATTTTGAGTGAAAACCTCCTTCCATCAGCAAGGGTATTGAAGATGAAACGTGGCTGGGTCTTTCAGCATGACAATGATCCCAAACACACCGCCCGGGCAACGAAGGAGTGGCTCCGTAAGAAGCATTTCAAGGTCCTGGAGTGGCCTAGCCAGTCTCCAGATCTCAACCCCATAGAAAATCTTTGGAGGGAGATGAAAGTCCATGTTGCCCAGCGACAGCCCCAAAACATCACTGCTCTAGAGGAGATCTGCATGGAGGAATGGGCCAAAATACCAGCAACAGTGTGTGAAAACCTTGTGAAGACTTACAGAAAACGTTTGACCTGTGTCATTGCCAACAAAGGGTATATAACAAAGTATTGAGAAACTTTTGTTATTGACCAAATACTTATTTTCCACCATAATTTGCAAATAAATTCATAAAAAAACCTACAATGTGATTTTCTGGATTTATTTTTCTCATTTTCTCTGTCATAGTTGACGTGTACCTATGATGAAAATTACAGGCCTCTCTCATATTTTTAAGTGGGAGAACTTGCACAATTGGTGGCTGACTAAATACTTTTTTCCCCCACTGTAAATGACTAAAAAAAAAAAAAAAAAATGCTGAACTATCTGTTCAGACCCCAGTCCTACCTACTTACAGGTTATGGAAAATTGGCTCTTTTAGTATTTCTCCAGTAGGTTTCCTGAGGGAATCTAGGATACAAACAACAACAAAGCAGAACCCCTGCCACCTTTTCTGGTCAACAGCTATGGGCTGGAGCTGGAGAAAGGTAACCACTCTCAAATTCATCGACAGAACTATGGACACAATGATTGATCATCCATGAAATCAAAATTATATAATGTTTTGTACCAATCTCAGATTACCCCTTTAATTCCAGAGGGCAGGCTTTGAACGCTATTGAAGTCATGAAGCAGATCTTAAGGCAGTGTTTTCCAACTCCAGTCCTTGAGTACCCTCAACAGTACACATTTGTATTGTAGCCCCAGACAAGCACACCTGATTAAACTTGTCAACTAATCATCAAACTACAATGAAAATGTGTACTGTTGGCAATACTTGAGGACCGGATTTGGGAAACACTGTCTTAAGGCATACCCACATGCTAAATATTTGTTTGGCAGGTGGTACATGGTGTGCTAGGAAAAAATTATTACACACATTTCTACAGATTTTACCTACATACAGTATATATTTTATCTTGCAAATGGTGTTTAGTTCATCTCATATGACTAATCTGAAATGATTGAGACTTGAACTATAGTTTATTTAGAAACCTTGTTTTAATACAGATGACTCTACACTATTGACTTACATGTCATCTAGCAGCTTGGAGTGTAAACAAATAGTGTCTGGCTAGGGATAGAGGCTATTGCATGCATTTCCCCATTTGTTTGTAGCCCCATGCACAGAGGAGATAGGAGCACTGAGGGTTCCGGACCATTTCCACCCCTGAACATAGCTAGCTAGAAAGCTATTTAGCAAAACAGCTAGAAAACAGTAACTAATAAGCAAGCAGTTAAGCCTGTAATCTATAGCTAATAAACAAGCAAGATAGCTAGCTAGCTAGCGAATATGCTTAATAATAATAATCTAGCTAGCTAAAGAGTAGTACTTTTAGCCACAGTAATCTGTATAATGGTATAGCTAATAGGCCCAGCTATCGATATGGATAATGTGTACTCTAAATTCTCGTACCTGGTTATTCAAATGAGATGACATCATCAGTCTAGGTAGGTAAGTGACTGAAAACAGGCATAATTGACACAAAGTGGCTTTTAACTGTACTTTCAAAGGTTGTCATGAAGCAAAGTTGTTTGGGAAAGACGTGCATATGAACCTTCATCTTTAATTAAGCAATAAGGGCAGAGGGGGTGTGGTACATGGCCAATATACCACAAACCCCCAAGGTGCCTTATTGCTATTATAAACTGGTTACCAATGTAATTAGAGCAATAAAAATACATGTTTTGGCATACCCGTGGTATACATACCCGTCTGATATACCACGGCTGTCAGCCAATCAGCATTCAGTGCTCGAAACATCCAGTTTATAATAACAAATATACTATTTTTAATTATGCACAATTTTAAAAGGTTTTTAGTGGTTTCATCATAATAAGAAAATGATCCCCTTTCATGACAGAGGATGGAGGTGTGAACATTTGTGGGAGACTTTATCATCTTTCTACTGAATTGGTGGGTCCACTATAGTGTTGGCTTTGATGTCATGACACATCTCAAAAAATTATGTTATGGGGGTGGCAGGTAGCTTAGTGGTTAAGAGCGTTGTGCCAGTAACCGAAAGGTTGCTGGTTCTAATCCCCGAGCCGACTAGGTGAAAAATCTGTCGATGTGCCCTTGAGCAAGGCACTTAACCCTAATTGCTCATATAAGTCGCTTTGGATAAGAGTGTCTGCTAAATGACAAACAAAAAAAATTGGGTTTTACTGTTGTTTGCACCATATGATATTAGTGTTTCAGAAGAAAATAAAATGATTCCTTGCTAGCAAAATATTTTGACAACATTTAATTATATCATCATATACCCTTGTAAATGTATGTCAAACAGAGGTGTCATGCCCATAGGGGGCACAATGGCATTTTTTTTTCTTCTTCTCAGATGTTAAATTATGACTAAACTTCATTTTTAAGCCGATGTTTTATCATAATTATTTATAAAAAAATATCTGTCAGTGGTATTTTGCGGAGGGGGCTCACTGACTGGACCAGGCAAAGAGGACCCCCCCACCCCAATCTCCCTAGTAAGGAGTTCCTTCCAAGGTGCACCATGGGTCTCCACTAGCTTCCAGAGCCACAAAGTCAGATTCCACAGTCACAAAATTGGCAAATATATATTTTTGGTCTTAATTTAAGGTTAGGGTTAGGCATAAGGTTAGCAGTATCGTTAAGGTTAGGGTTAATGTGAGGATTAGGTTCAAAACAACCTATTGATTCATTCTTGATTAATAAATACATTGCACATGTTTTGTTGCTCTGTAATAGTAGCCACCTAGCAATTTTATGAAGTTGGCTTTAGATAGCCAGCTAGATAGGTTCCCAATCTCCCAACCTCATAACTAGCTACCAAGCCATGTCAGGCTATCAATCAAGTTAGAGTTGCTTAACTAACTATCTTAGCTGACAGGCCTGCTGGCAAGGTTGCTAGACTTTAGAAAGCAAGCAATTACTTAATGTACTGAATAAGACTCACATTTCTTTCAATCTTATACTCAGATTTGAGCAGAGATGCATATAAGCAGATAAGCAAGTTTCTTTAAAAAAAGAACCACCTGTCAGCAGGATACAGACAGCTCAAGGGGTATGCTTAGATATGCAGATAAATACTTGGTTTAAATTTAATCTGGCACCTTATGATAATATCATGATATTTGTGTATTAATTATGATGCCATGATATGTGCCTGTATTGATGATGTGTGTTATGATCCCATGTACTGTGTTGTAATTTGAATGTAATATCCTAGGCATGTTAGTGCACTATATTGAGATGTATGATTTACAACAGTCAAAATGACACCCTCATTTAAATGAAAATTGAATGTGTTAAATTTATTAAATGTGTTAAATTAAATTTTTTACATAGAATTAGGCAAAAGGGAGTTATTTATAATAAGGGTTACATGGAGAAAATCGGACCTCTCTGAAATGAAAATGGGTGGCCCTCCCTTCAGCAAAATATATTTTACCTAAACCCTCCCTGACCAGAGCCTTAGATATGCAGTTTAAGAAACTGTTCTTTGTCCTGTAAGCATTACATGGCATCACAGGAATTTTGATAGCGCACAGGACTGCGAGCCAGATGGTTGTGGGTTCGTAGACCACCGTGGAAAGAGTAGGGGTGGAAAAATCTCCTTTATAATAAACGCATTGCATGAATCTATCAGTATATTTGCAGGTCCGAGAAAAAATTGCCTCTTATAAACATTTCATGAAATTCTACGTCATTTGACATATTAGCGTAATCTTTTTTTAATACAACACAAATTACAGGCTAAGAATGGACAGAGAGCTAGGCCTGTGTTCATCTTATCATATTTCTCCAATGCCAAATCAGTGTGTCTTGTTTGTAACGAACTGTTCCTGTTTGCAAATAATTACATCTGAGACGTCATTAGGAATCTGAGCATGGTACTTAAAAAAGTTAGGCCTACCTTTCCACCCCAGACAGAGTAGGCCTACCTTTCCACCCCAGACAGAGTAGGCCTACCGACGCAGAAAAATGTAAGCTTTAACTGCTGGCTACTTTTCCTCTGTAGCTTAACCCAACGAGAGAAGGTCACAAGTGTTTCCCTAAAAGCTGTCTGGGTTTGTTTATGCATCTTCTATTGGATAGAAATTGAATAGCTTCATCAGTTGATAGTGATATAATTAGATTACTTACCAAGCAAAGTCAGCCTCTGAATGTCAAAGAAACTAAATAATGATATCCCCATTATGCGTCAGAGTCACGTCTTTCCCGGGTATTTTACAGCTTGATTCTAGCATAAAGCATCGCAGCAGACCAAAGCGCTGTCATAGATCACTTTATGTAATCGGATCAGTTTTATTTTCTTCAAAATCTTAAGCTAACAAGGGGTAGGCCTGTGCTTTTTGCCATTTTCTTTAATAAAAGGTAGGCCTATGGCATACCCGCTCATAACCCCTCAATTTGAGTCTTGGTTTTAACTTAACAGCCCTTCACTGACACAGAGGTAGGCTATTTAAAGAGTGCATGGTGGGTGGAGGAATTTACTGACACATCTATGGATATAGCAGCCTATAGCCTAATTTCGTCTGTCAAACAGGTAGGCCTACCTCTTATTTTTTTAAATAGGAAGAAATAGGATCCAACACAGCCCTCTTGTTGTTATTAAAGTTTAATTACAATTAAGACGGTTGTAATTAATTATGCATACTCGAATTTGCCTACATTCAGCACCATGAGCTGTCCATTTCTGATTGATTATGCCGCGGCTTCAAGTTTCAGCACCATGAGCTGTCTATTTCTGATTGATTATGCCGCGGCTTCAAGTTTCAGCACCACAATGTAAGTTACTCGAATCTGTCATGGGCAAATACATCATGGGCAAGAAACATTATTTTAATAGTAGCAAGCTATCAAAGTTGACCTCCGGTCCTCCTCATCTTCGCGCTCTCCTTCTCAAACTGAACAGAACATAGGCTATAGGCTAGTCCACGCACAATCAAAATGTATTTTCTGAAGAAACCTTTGAGTCTCCTCCTGAACTGCCTCCATAGCCTTACACAGCATTGCCATTGGTTAAGCACCACACAAGAAGTCATAGGCCTACTAGGACAGGTGCCAGGTGATGTAATGTTCTAGACTGAGGACAACACACACCTGAATTGGCCAGGTGCTATGCAGGCTGGCAGTTGCACACTTCTGCTTCATTGCAAATTATTCATTAAAAGTTACAACCAACAATGTTTTGGCAGCTAGCTGATAAAGAAACAGTGTGTGACAAATGCAGCTTGTCAGCTTGTCAACTGACAAAAGCAGGTTGTTACTTTTAATGAATCATTGGCATTGGAGCAGGCGTGCGAAACTAGACTTTTGCAATCAGATGTAAGCCTGAGAGAAACGTATTTTGCCTTACACGGGCAGTGTAGTCAGAAATTTGATTTTCTAGTTTTTTCTGATATTTCCACACTATGAGGTCGAAATAACACTCTGAAATCATGAACATTATGATACTGCCCTTTTAGTGTAAGAGCTTATTTTTTTATACTTGAATTTCAGCCTGTTGAGGTGGGATGGAGTTTTTGGCCCACAGCAAGACATCACAATCTGATCTGATTATTCTGAACAATGACCAGTCAGATTTATTTCCATATGTATCCTCCTACTTTGAAGAGGTAAGCTTCGGTAGGCTCTAGTCTAGACCAGGGATGGGCAACTCCAGTCCTCTGGGGCTGGAGTGATGTCACACTTTTTCCCCATCCCTAGCAAACACAGCTGATTAAACTAATTGCATTTTAAACTGAAGATTAGTTGATTATTGGAGTTGGGGCTAAAGTGTGACACCAATCAGGCCCCCGAGGAGTTGCCCATCCCTGGTTTAGACGATCCTATTTGCCAATCAGGGCTGTGTATGTAACTATATTTACATTTGTGTCAACACGCCCACATGATCAGACTGAGCATTTCAATGGCAAAATGAGGCTCAGGGAAATAAATGGTTAAAAATATATTTGGAGTGATTGTCATGAAATAAACACACACAGTGATTTATTAGACATACAGTGATGACTTAAAAAATAAAAAGACTGCACAGGGGCTTTAACAAGAAAAGCACACCTCCCCTAACTTACCCTCCACTCTGCCCCTTCTCTACCTTCACCTCCCTTCTCCTCCATCTCCCTCTCCTCTCCAGTCTTCATGACATGCTGCTTGACTGTCTGCTAAGTCTCATGTTGTATTCCTTGTCTTAGATGCCTGTCCTTTGTCTCATTTCTTTAAGTAGAGAGCAGCTGCTGTAGGGGGACTTTTCAGAATAATAAGGACTTGATCGATGTGTGCTGATTCCCAACACGGGGCATGTCGCAAGAGTATGACATTGGGAGAACCATCGTCTTAGCAACAGGTGACATATCAAAGGGGACATCCACCTTACTTGATCAGTTTGCCATAGACAACATGTGACCTTGAATTCCTTAGAAAGACGCTTTGGATGAAGACTCCCTGGCCTGTAGTACAGTGAAAGTGAAAGTGATTTTTCAAGAGGCAAAATCCACTAATATGTTCTCTTTGACATAAACAGTTACACTCTTAAGGAGTCCATCCTTGTCTAATAAGTGGCAAATATTACCATAGAAATTAGAATGTTCTGCTATTACTCAACTCACACTGTACTAATGCAAACAAGTTAGAATAATTTGTCATTTATGTGCAAATTAGCCCTGTCCAGGAGAGAAGAGATAGAAGACTGCACACAATTTACGTGCACAGATGTGAATAGCTCAGTTAATGGATATATGCCTGTCATCGTCTCCGCTGTATTAGCATGCAAAGGATCTTTTCATTTAGATCCTCAAGTGCTTATTGATTGTTGTTCCTGCACATTGGTTCCACCATTTGAACATTTGCATTAGCATGTAATTAGTTCTTACATCCTAGTCTTTACTTCATGATATCTCAATAGGTGTAACGATCCCGGCAGTCTGAGTCGGGTCCTGTCTGGGGACTAGTTTTTCTGCTCGTGATCTCCAGTTTCCCGAGGGTTCTGGAACGCTCCGGGGAGCTCTCTTGATTTCCGCACCTGCATCCCATCAGCAATCTGCACACCTGGTCCTGATCATCACCCTTCTTAGGCTCTGGCCTAACATCCATTCCCTGCCGGATCGTTAGCCATGAACAGTAGGTTTACCAGAGTATCAGTCTTAGAGCTTCTAGCGTTAGTTTTGTTGTTTTGCACCTTGTTGGTTTATTGTTTACTTACCTCCGTTTTGTTCCATCTGCAGTCACTCGTCCGGAACCTTCATCCAACCTCTGCCTGATGGTCGGCGGCTGCCGAGCCATGATTGGATCAACCACTGCACCCCCAACAACTAATCAACGCCGCCCGCTCTGTTCCCTGGATTATTCAGCATCACTCTTGAATTTGTAAATAAACACTCACCTTCGTTTCAACTTACCTTGTCCTGGTCTGCTTCTGGGTTCTGGCTTTGTAACTCGTGACAGAACGATCCGGCCAGTAATGAACCCAGCGGACCTGGACTCTGTTCGCCATGCCATTACCCATCAGGAGAAGATGTTGGGCCATCATAGCACGGAGCTACAGGAGATCGCGGTGGCAGTTCGGAACCTTTCTACCGGTCTGACGGAGGTCCAGAACCAGCGCAAGTTTCCGGTGGAGGATCCACTACCGGTTTCACCCATCTCGCCTGCCGCGTCTGGAGCGGTGTCCTTCCGTGAGCCCAAGGTTCCGACGCCGGATAAATATGAGGGGGGAGCTGGGAAGATGCCGTTCTTTCCTTATGCAGTGTGGGTTAGTGTTCGATCTACAGCCCTACTCTTATGCCACAGACAAGGCTAGGATAGCCTTTGTGATTGAGTTGCTGCGTGGTCGAGCGCTGGAGTGGGCTTCAGCCGTTTGGGAACGACAAGACCCCTGCATGGCTTCATACCAGGGGTTCACGGCCGAGATGAGGAAGCTTTTCGACCATTCCGTCCGAGGGAGGGACGCAGCTAGGCGCCTGTTTTCGCTTCACCAAGGAACTCGCAGCGTGGCCGACTTCGTGATCGAGTTCAAGACGTTGGCTGTGGAGAGTGGGTGGAATGAGGAGTCTTTGCAAGCGGCCTTTTACCAGGGTCTGTCGGAGCAGCTCAAGGATGAGTTGATCTCCTATCCGGAGCCTAGTGACCTGGACAGCTTGGTAGCCTTGTCTATTCGGGTGGATAATCGAGTCCGAGAGCGAAGGAGGGAGAAGCAATGGGGGTCCGTCCAATCGATCAGCTTCTCAGGTTCCAGTCGGGTCGGGGATTGGACCAGAATACGTCGATCATCGTCCACCACACAGGATTAGTGGAGAGGTCCTGTCTCCCGATTCGGAACCAATGCAAGTAGGGCGGCACGGGTTAACCAAGGAGGAACGCCAACTCAGACGTAGGACTAACTGTTGCCTCTACTGTGGTGGTTCGGGACATTACCTCGCCACCTGTTCCCGGCGGTCGTCAAACTGCGCGGCTCGCTAAAGTTGGGAGGACTTTTAGCGAGCCAGTTTCGACCTCTCAATACCTCTGTCAGACCCCGTTTCCCGGCTACCCTTGTGAACAGGAATCAGAGCTTAGCGATTAACGCTTTTATCGATTCAGGTGCCGATGGAAGCTTTCTTGATGCCGAGTTGGTGGAACAGCTGGGGCTTTCCAAGGAGCAATTGCCGGAAGCCATTGAAGCGACCACTCTGAACGGCAGTAGTCTGGCACGTATCACGATGAGGACTGAACCGGTTAAGATGCTGTTGTCGGGGAATCATTCGGAGATGATTTCATTCTTCATTCTGCCGTCTTCCCATGTTCCTCTGGTCCTTGGATACCCCTGGCTGAAGGAACACAATCCCACGTTCGATTGGGTGACGGGCAAGGTAACGAGTTGGAGCCTTGATTGTCATGCTAACTGTCTCAAGACTGCCTGTCCCCATTCGGTTCCCAGTCAGGTGATTGAGGCTAAACCCCCAGATTTGTCCCTGGTTCCCGAGACATATCACGATTTGGGGGAAGTGTTCAGTAAGCAGAAGGCTCTGTCACTCCCTCCCCACCGACCTTATGATTGTGCCATCAACCTGTTCCCTGGGGCTGTCTACCCCAAGGGAAGGTTATACAGTATCTCCCGCCCTGAACGTGAGGCTTTGGAGACCTACATCAAGGAGTCCCTAGCTGCTGGTCTCGTTCGTCCCTCGTCATCACCCCTGGGGGCAGGATTCTTCTTTGTGGGTAAGAAGGATGGCTCTCTTCGACCGTGTATTGATTATCGGGGGTTGAATGACATCACGGTCAAGAACAAGTATCCCCTGCCCTTGACGAGTTCTGCCTTCGACTCTTACAGGGTGCTACGGTGTTCACCAAGCTAGACCTACGCAATGCGTATCACATGGTCCGGATCAGAGAGGGAGACGAGTGGTTGACGGGTTTCAATACACCGATGGGTCACTTCGAGTATCAGGTGATGCCGTTTGGATTGACCAATGCTCCAGCGGTATTCCAGAGTATGGTGAACGACGTCCTGAGAGATATGATCGGTCTCTTTGTGTTTGTTTATCTGGATGACATTCTGATCTTCTCGAAGGAACCTTCCGACCACGTCCAGCATGTCCGGCAGGTTCTGCAGCGATTGTTGGAGAATCGCCTGTTCGTGAAGGCCGAGAAGTGCGAGTTTCACGCCCACACGACATCCTTTCTCGGGTACATCATCTCCAGGGGAGAGATTAGGATGGACCAGGAGAAGGTTAGAGCGGTTCTGGAATGGGCCCAGCCCGGTACGAGATTGCAGCTCCAGAGATTTTTGGGGTTTGCGAATTTCTACCGCAGATTCATCCGGGATTACAGCCGTGTGGCCGCTCCGTTAACTGCCTTGACTTCCAGTATCAGGAGCTTCAAGTGGAATCCGGAGGCGGATCGAGCGTTTCTGGATTTGAAGAGGCGATTCACCAACGCACCGATTCTCTCTCAACCGGACACGGCCCGTCAGTTCGCCGTTGAAGTGGACGCGTCTGATGTGGGAGTTGGCGCCATCCTGTCGCAGCGATGCTCCACGGACAGTAAACTCCATCCCTGCGCCTACTACTCGTCGCCTTTCGCCTGCGGAGAGGAATTACGATGTGGGTAACCGGGAGCTTCTCGCGGTGAAACTTGCCTTGGAGGAGTGGCGCCACTGGTTGGAGGGGGCGGAGCAACCGTTTATTGTCTGGACTGACCACAAGAATCTTGCTTACGTGCAATCGGCTAGACGTCTCAACTCCCGTCAGGCCAGGTGGTCGTTGTTTTTCGGACGATTCAATTTTTCCCTGACGTTCCGACCTGGATCTAAGAACGGCAAGGCGGACGCCTTGTCTCGGATGTTCTCCAAGACGGAGGAGAGTGGGTCCAAGACCGAGACAATTCTTCCCCGGAACTGCGTCGTGGGAGCTGTTAGGTGGAAGATTGAGGAGGAGGTGATGGCGGCCCTTCGGACGCAGCCCGGTCCCGGTAACGGTCCACCCGGTCGGTTGTTTGTGCCTGAGTCGGTTCGTCCTGCGGTCCTCAAATGGTCCCACGCCAGCAAGATGGCTTGTCACCCTGGCGTGGCTCGGACGATGGCGTTTCTTCGCAGACGTTTTTGGTGGCCTGCCATGGCCGAGGATACTCGGGTTATGTTGCTGCCTGTCCAGTGTGTGCGCAGAATAAGAGTACCAATCGGCCCAGCTCTGGACTACTTCACCCCCTTCCTATTCCCCGGCGACCATGGTCGCATCTGGCCCTGGACTTTGTCACTGGGTTGCCCGCTTCTGAGGGGAACACGGTCGTTCTGACTATCGTGGACAGATTCAGCAAGTTCGCCCACTTTGTGCCAATTGCCAAGCTTCCCTCTGCCTCGGAGACGTCCGAGATCCTGGTTAGGGAGGTTTTCAGGGTCCACGGTTTGCCCAGTGATATCGTTTCCGACCGTGGCCCTCAGTTTACCTCTGCTGTCTGGAAGTCCTTCTGTTTGGCCATTGGAGCTACAGTCAGTCTCACATCTGGTTTTCATCCCCAATCTAATGGTCAGGCGGAGAGAGCCAACCAGAAGATGGAATCCACGCTACGCTGCCTGGCCTCTTCCAACCCCACCTCCTGGGTCTCTCAGTTGCCTTGGGTTGAGTATGCCCACAATACTCTCCCCTACATCTGCCACTGGGATGTCTCCCTTCCAGTGCCTGTATGGCTACCAACCTCCCTTGTTCCCTTCTCAGGAGAAGGAGCTCTCAGTGCCTTCTGTTCAGGCCCATATTCGTCGTTGCCACCGGACCTGGCATCGGGCCAGAAAGGCACTCCTTAGAGTTTCGGACCGGTATCAGCTCCAGGCGAATCGTCGCCGGATCCCCGCTCCCACCTATACCATCGGAGATAGGGTCTGGTTGGCCACACGGGATCTTCCTTTACGGACTGAGTCTAGGAAGTTGTTACCGAAGTTCATTGGTCCGTTTGTGGTGGAGAAGGTGATCAATCCGGTGGCAGTTCGACTCAAACTCCCGAGGACGCTCAGAGTCCATCCCACCTTTCATGTCTCCTGCCTCAAGCCTGTTTTCCTCAGTCCTCTGTTGCCTCCTCCGCCTCCTCCTCCTCCTCCTCGGATGATCGGAGGTGGTCCTGCCTACACGGTGCGACGCATCATGGATTCCAGACGGCGGGCCGGGGTTTCCAGTATCTCGTGGACTGGGAGGGGTATGGTCCTGAAGAGAGGAGTTGGATTCCGCGGCGACAGATCCTAGATGCTGACCTCATCCGTGACTTCTACCGCCTCCATCCTGGCGCTCCGGGAGTCCGCCCGGTGGCGTTCGGTCGGAGGGGGGGTACTGTAACGATCCCGGCAGTCTGAGTCGGGTCCTGTCTGGGGACTAGTTTTTCTGCTCGTGATCTCCAGTTTCCCGAGGGTTCTGGAACGCTCCGGGGAGCTCTCTTGATTTCCGCACCTGCATCCCATCAGCAATCTGCACACCTGGTCCTGATCATCACCCTTCTTAGGCTCTGGCCTAACATCCATTCCCTGCCGGATCGTTAGCCATGAACAGTAGGTTTACCAGAGTATCAGTTTTAGAGCTTCTAGCGTTAGTTTTGTTGTTTTGCACCTTGTTGGTTTATTGTTTACTTACCTCCGTTTTGTTCCATCTGCAGTCACTCGTCCGGAACCTTCATCCAACCTCTGCCTGATGGTCGGCGGCTGCCGAGCCATGATTGGATCAACCACTGCACCCCCAACAACTAATCAACGCCGCCCGCTCTGTTCCCTGGATTATTCAGCATCACTCTTGAATTTGTAAATAAACACTCACCTTCGTTTCAACTTACCTTGTCCTGGTCTGCTTCTGGGTTCTGGCTTTGTAACTCGTGACAATAGGTGAAAGATTGTTAGAGTAAAGATAACCTGCAGAGCTTGGAGAAAGCTGATGTAGACATTTGAAGGAAGGAGAGAGTCCCACTGGGCACAAACTGGTTGAATCAATGTTGTTTCAACGTAATTTGTCAACATATTGTGACGTGGAATCTATGTGGAAAATACATTGTATTTGAAAAAAGTAATCAATGTGAACTGTTGTTTTGAGGGTGAAATTTCAACCACTGGATTATGTCATCATTGTAACCAATTTTCAACAGACAAACTTTGTATAAAATATGTTGAATTTGTACCTTTGAAACAACGTCAGATCTTCAACTTTATGTCCACTATAAAAAAAAACAATAGGCTGGGCAGTACCTCCTACTGGAGTTCATCAACAGCTATCCATTTGGTCTCCCATCAAGGGTTTTAGCCAAGCCCAGCCCTGTTTAGCTTTTATATTTGTCACTGACTACTACCAATGTGCCATCGTGAGAATGATTATTGAGAGATCTCTTAATAACTAAATGTATTCACTGTTGCTATCAAAGTCATTCCAAAGGGTAGTTAATAGAGCAAATGAAATGTAACCATACTTTGTAAGTCGTATATCATCAATGAAACTATTTAGGCCTATATAGCATTTGTAAAGTCATCAACAGCTATTGTATCAATTCAACCTAGGGTTCAACTAAAAATAGACATTACATATAGGCCTAGGGTTTCAAACTTTGTGTGATGAGTGTGATGGAAAGGAGTCAGGCGCAGGAGGGTAATCACCGAATTCCTTCATAGACAAAACAAATGCGCTCAAATAGCGATCAATGACACAGGCACAGGGGAAACTCTCATCCCTGGCAAATACACTGTAACGGTAGAATCCAATAATACATAGGCACAGGGGAAAATCTACCCTGGCAACACAATGTTACGAGTAGCTCCACCGAGCTACACTACTCTCACAAATAACAATCACCCACAAGGACAAGGGGGCAGAGGGAACACTTATACACAGACTAATTAGGGGATAGGAACCAGGTGTGTGTGAGTGACAAGACAAGACAATTGTGATGATGATTGGGGCGGCAGTGGTTATTAAGCCGTTGACGACGAACGCCGAAGCCTGCCCAAACAAGGAGGGGAGGCAGCCTCGGCCGAAGTCGTGACACTTTGGTTGATTTCAAATGTAATCTTCGAGTTAATAATTGATATGTTGGATTCACGTCTCCATCTCAACCAAAAATAAATGTTAAAGAATAGGACTATATCAAAACAAACTTTATTTAAAGTGCATTTAAAGTTTGATTAGATTTAGTCCTATTCTTTAAGTTAGATTTTTGGTTGAGATCGAGACTTGAATCCAACATATCAATCATTAATTTGTAGACAAACTGGATATTTACTTGTTTTTGGTTGTCAATGCAACCAAATCAACATTTGAAGGAGATGTATCTTAAGTTAAAGAATATGCAAAATCTAATCAAACTTTAAATTGTCACGATCGTCTTGAAAAGAAGCGGGCCAAGGCGCAGCGTGAGATGCGTACATATTTATTTTCTTGTACACCACAGCGAACAAAACAACAAACGAAACGTGAAGTCCTTCGATACAAACACAAATCAAAAGGAACAAGAAACCACACCAAACGAATGCCTTACAGCTACCTAAGTACGGCTCCCAATCAGAGACAACGAGCTACAGCCGTCTCTGATTGGGAGCCACCCTGGCCAACATAGAAACACAAAACTAGAACCTAACACCCTGGCTCAACATACGAGAGTCCCCAGAGCCAGGGCGTGACAGTACCCCCCCCCCCAAAGGCGCGGACTCCGACCGCGCCAACCAAACACAACAGGGGAGGGACCGGGTGGGCACTCCGCCTCGGCGGCGGATCCGGCTCCGGGCATGACTCCCACTCCCTCTCTAACCCCCCAAAGCGCTCCTGGTCCGGTCTGGCCCTGCTGGCCGGAGCTGGACTGAACACTGGTGGAGCGGAATGCTCTAGCTCCGGAGTGGAGCAGCTGACCGGTGCCGGACCAGGCACCGGTGGAACAGGCACGGGCTGTGCTGGACTGACGACGCGCACCACAGGCTTGGTGCGGGGAGCAGGGACGGGCCGGACCGGGCTGACGACGCGCACCATTGGCTTGGTGCGGGGAGCAGGGACGGGCCGAACCGGGCTGATGAAGCGCACCACTGGCTTGGTGCGGGGAGCAGGAACAGGCCGGACCGGGCTGACGACGCGCACCATTGGCTTGGTGCGGGGAGCAGGGACGGGCCGAACCGGGCTGACGAAGCGCACCACTGGCTTGGTGCGGGGAGCAGGAACAGGCCGGACCGGGCTGACGACACGCACCATTTGCTTGGCACGGGGAGCAGGAACAGGCCGGGCCGGGCTGGCGACGCGCACCATAGGCTTGGTGCGGGGAGCAGGAACAGGCCGAACCGGGTTGGCGACGCGCACCACAGGCTTGGCGCGAGGGACAGGAACAGGCCGGACCGGGCTGGCGACGCGCACCACAGGCTCGGTGCGAGACGCAGGAACAGGCCGAACCGTACTGGGGACACACGCCACTGGCCCTACGCGGGGATCAGGAACGGGCCGGACCGGACTGGCAACACACCCCAGTACCTCTCGCCGTGCCTCTACATACTCCTTCCCCCTGGTGTCCAGTAACTCCCGTAACCTGGCGGCCTCCTCTGCCAACCCTCTGAACCACTCTATCCCGTACTCCTGCTGCCCCGTCGTCCATGGCGTGAGCCCCCCCCCTAAACATTTTCTGGGCTTGTCTCTCCCCCGTGGACCAGGCCTCCATGGTTCTTGCCCAACTCTCACTCCACTGTTCCCAATTCCAACCTCTCTCCTCATCACGCTGCTTGACCCAGTCGTGGTGGTTTCTTCTGTCACGATCGTCTTGAAAAGAAGCGGGCCAAGGCGCAGCGTGAGATGCGTACATATTTATTTTCTTAAGTGTACACACGATAAACAAAACAACAAACGATACGTGAAGTCCAACGGTACTAACACAAACCCAAAAGGAACAAACCAAACGGAACACACCGAAAGGAACAAGATCCCACCACTATTGTGGGAAAACAGCCTGTATAAATATGGCTCCCAATCAGAGACAACCAGCAACAGCTGACACTCGTTGCCTCTGATTGGGAACCACTCTGGCCAACACAGAAATACAAAACTAGAATCCCGACATAGAAACACAACCCATAGAATATACACACCCTGGCTCAACATATAGAGTCCCAGAGCCAGGGTGTGACATAAATGCACTTTAAATAAAGTTTGATTTAGTCATTTTCTTTAACTTGGATTCTTGGTTGAGATGGAGACGAGATGTGAAACCAACATATAAATGGTTAATTTGGAGACAAACCAAACACAATTAAATATCACTTTTGCATGACTGTAAATAGCCTATTAACTTGTCGACAAGTAAAAAAAGTATATGTTGGATTCACGTCTCCAACTAAACTAGAAATACAAGTTAAAGAATAGGATTAAGCCAGTGGCTCAGATGAAACTATCCAAGCATTAGATATTCTTTAAATGTTGATATTTGGTTGCGTTGTCAACCAAACGCAATTCAACAATATTTTTGTAATACAGTAAATAGCCTAAAGTTAAGGCTATCTTACAAACTAATGTAAAATTATTTATTCAACCTTAAAATTAGCAACACATCCATGGCCACATTTTGAGGTTAGCCTACTGTAACTAATTTATAAATGTCTTCTTATGTAATCATAGAAAGTGTGCATGTTCAAGATAGCATGCAAAGGTCACAGGTCTGTGGAGATCTTCACAATTGCTGTAATAATCTGCGCAGAATCTTGAACAGCATTGATCACTTGCACGATGTACTTTTAATGTAATCTCAACTGCAATCCAGGTCATTTGGTTGTGCTATTCGATAAAGCATAGTGATAACACATGAAGTTGTTGTATAAGTACAAAATGTCTGACATTGTATTCCCATTTGAACTTGTGCTGTTAAATGGTTGAAAGCACAGTGATAACACATTTAGATGACAGCTAAACCAAAAACCTGAGATGGTTTTTCCATTGGAATTTCATTGTGCTTTTAGATGGTTGAATAAAGGATAGTGATAACACATTGGGAATTCAACAAACTTCTGGCTGTCTTTTTGAGTGAGTAAATAAAGGTTGAAATCTCATTGATCAACGTCTCAACCAAATATTAACCAAAGTTCCGTGTTGAAATGACATCATTTGCCCAGTGGGTAGGGACTTCCTCTGGATGAGTAACTGTAAACAGAAGCTGGTGGGGTGAATATTTAGCTGAGTGCTAAAAAAAAACTATGTGAATGCAGAAATGTTAGGGAGAGTGAGCAGAGATTACAATGCATATTATATTAGTCAATGCATATTTTCCATTTAGAAAACAAAATATGAATATATTTGACCTATAAAGCACATAATACTCAGCTGAACAAATCTCTCCCCACATTTTAGAGTTAGGGTTTATACATTCAGCAAGCAAGTTAATAGTGCAAGGATATTAATATATTAATGTTTCTTCATACCACCTTCTCTCTCAGGTGTACAAGCTGACCAATTTAACCAGGCCAAGACCATACAGCTAGCAAGCAAATTATAATGTAGCCTACAATATAAATTAGTTATTATGGGACAGCAAATACTGTACACTGCATCTAGTGTAACCCAATGGCTTTCAGTTTGAGTGTCATTGAAATATTAAGGTCTGACCTACAGGCACAGTGAGTGTCTTGACTCACCTGGGAAAATAATAGAGTTCAAAATATCGAGGTGGAGGCCGATAGAGAATGCTGCCATCAAGCAGATACATGACAAGGCCTGTTTTAAAGTGCAAATATCATTGAAAAATGTGGGCCAACTGTAGATCTGGGCTGTGTTTTGCGTCTGGTGATTTTAGGTGTAGGAGTGTTGGAATGCTAGCTGTTTTTAACCCCCCTGGATCCAAGCCAGACTGCTGCTAGCTGCTGTTAGCTCTGAGGCTCCATGTTAATTGGAAGGTGTCAGGCCCAATACTCCACACTCAAGTGTCAATGAATAAGTGGATCTGGACAACTTTAGGCAGCAGCACTCATGTAGAGATTGATACCCAATACATAGACTGTTACAGCATTCCTAATTGGGAAACGGGCCCAGACGGGTTAAGAGTTTCTTATTCTTGCTATGTTTCAAAACACTGTCCTCTCAGACTTCTGAAACTCTAGGTAATGCATTGAGGTCCATGTTAAGTATCCTATGCTTTGACCTTTTGGTGGAAAACCACATTGGAGGAAAGTATCTAAACAGTAGAATGGCAGAAAAAAAGGAGAAAGAGAGTCGTTTCTGGAAATATAATGGTAGCTAGTGCCAAGGCATTCATAATCATATTTGCTTTGTATGGTCCGATTGTCATTTAGCCAAATTCAAGGCAATATATATTTTTTCATTCTTAATCTTGTGTAATTAGTCTGCAAACACTTCTGCTGAAGTAAACAGATTAATTAAGTAGCATTAATAATCCCCCAAGAGTCGATTGCCACACCAGTGCATCACACCTCCCGAGTGACTCAGTGGTCTAAGGCACTGTATTGCAGTGCTAGCTGTGCCACTAGAGATCCTGGTTCGAATCCAGGCTCTGTTGTAGCTGGCTGTGACCGGGAGACCCATGGGGTGGTGCACAATTGGCCCAGGGTAGGGGAGGGAATGGCCGGCAGGGATGTAGCTCAGTTGGTAGAGCATGGTGTTTGCAACGCCAGGGTTGAGGGTTCGATTCCCATGGGGGGCCAGTATAAAAAATAATGTATGCACTCACTAACTGTAAGTTGCTCTGGATAAGTGCGTCTGCTAAATGACTAAAATGTAAATGTTATTTAGAATATTGAATAGCTCCCCATGTGTTTATGCTAGAGACTTAACATTTCTTGTAGTGGCTGCAGCTCAATCCACTATTGATCCACTCAATCAATTTTCTTAGATAGAGTTCAATGTGTCAAATCGGAGGGCCTGTTGTCTGGACCTATGGCAGTCTCTATGGGGGTGCCACAGGGTTAAATTCTTGGGCCGACTCTTTTCTCCGTGTATATCAATGATGTCGCTCTTGCTGCTGGTGACTCTCAGATCCACCTCTACGCAGACAACACCATTTTGCATACATCTGGACCTTCATTGGACACTGTGTTAACAAACCTCCAAACGAGCTTCAATGCCATACAACACTCCTTCAGTAGCCTCCAACTGCTCTTAAACGCTAGTAAAACTAAATGCATGCTCTTCAATCGAACGCTGCTGGCACCCGCCCACCCGACTAGAATCACTACTCTCGACGGGTCTGACCTAGAGTATGTGGACAACTACAAATACCTAGGTGTCTGGTTAGACTGTAAACTCTTCTTCCAGACTCACATTAAGCATCTCCAATCCAAAGTTAAATCTAGAATCGGCTTCCTATTTCGCAACAAAGCCTCCTTCACTCATGCTGCCAAACATGCCCTCGTAAAACTGACTATCCTACCGATCCTTGACTTCGGCAATGTCATTTACAAAATAGCCTCCAACACTCTACTCAGCAAATTGGATGTAGTCTATCACAGTGCCATCCGTTTTGTCACCAAAGCCCCATATACTACCCACCACTGTGACCTGTATGCTCTTGTTGGCTGGTCCTCACTACATATTAGTCTATAAATCACTGCTAGGCAAATCCCCGCCTTATCTTAGCTCATTGGTCACCATAGCAACACCCACCCGTAGTATGCGCTCCAGCAGGTATATCTCACTGGTCATCCCCAAAGCCAACACCTCCTTTGGCCGCCATTCCTTCCAGTTCTCTGCTGCCAATGACTGGAACGAAATCTCTGAAGCTGGAGACTCTTATCTCCCTCACTAACTTTAAGCATCAGTTGTCAGAGCACCTTACCGATCACTGCACCTGTACACAACCCATCTGAAATTAGCCCACCCAACTACCTCATCCCCATATTGTTATTTATTTTGCTCATTTGCACCCCAGTATCTGTATTTGCACATAATCTCTTGCACATCTATCATTCCAGTGTTAATACTAATTGTAATTATTTTGCACTATGGCCTATTTATTGCCTTACCTCCATAACTTGCTACATTTGAACACACTGTATGTATATTTTCTGTTGTATTTTTGACTTTATGTTTTGTTTTACCCCATATGTAACTCTGTGTTGTTGTTTTTATCGCACTGCTTTGCTTTATCTTGGCCAGGTCGCAGTTGTAAATGAGAACTTGTTCTCAACTGGCTTACCTGGTTAAATAAAGGTGAATTTTTTTTAAATATATATATTCATGAGAGAATCCGGACAAGAAAATCGTCACGAAATCGTCTGTAAAACCTGAACTGTGTGAGCTACAAATTATTAATCGAAAGATGAGACTCACGAACACGACAGTGTCGGTTGTTTGGCTCTACGACATCCACTAGCTTTAAGGCAGTCGTCAAACTCTCTGTCGCGGTCGTCCTCATTTCAAAGAGGTGTTTTCACAAAACCGACTGTCCAGACTGAACCGTTGGAGCTACAAACGTATATTTATATTTGTAATTTATTAAAGATCCCCATTAGCTGCTGCTTTCTCTCCCTGGGGTCCAAACACATTAAGACACTTATATTACACATAAAACAAAAGATAAAACAGTAGATCATATAACACTGTTACAGCACCACATGTCCCGTGTAGCTCAGTTGGTAGAGCATGGCGCTTGCAACACCAGGATTGTGGGTTCTATTCCAACAGTTGCCAGTATGAAAAAAGTTTGGAAATGTATGCACTCACTACTGTAAGTTGCTCTGGATAAAAGTGTCTGCTAAATTACTAAAATGCCTTGTTCTGAGCCAATTGCAAAGTCCCTCTTTGTGGCACCTGACCACACGACTGAACAGTAATCCAGGTGCGACAAAAGTAGGACCTGCTGACAGTGTTGTCAAGAAGGCAGAGTAGCGTTTTATTATGGACAGACTTCTCCCCATCTTAGCTACTGTTGTATCAACATATTTTGACCATGACAGTTTACAATCCATGGTTACTCCAAGCAGTTTAGTCACCTCAACTTGCTCAATTTCCACATTATTAATTACAATATTTAGTTGAGGTTTAGGGTTTAGTGAATGATTTGTCCCAAATACAATGCTTTTAGTTTTTGAAATATTTAGGACTAACTTATTCCTTGCCACCCATTCTGAAACTAACTGCAGTAATTTCAGTAGCTGACGTGTATAGTGTTGAGTCATCCGCATACATAGACACATTGGCTTTACTCAAAGCCAGTGGCATGTCGTTAGTAAAGATTGAAAAAGGTAAGGGGCCTAAACAGCTACTCGGGGGAATTCCTGATTATGTTGGAGAGGCTTCCATTGAAGAACACCCTCTGTGTTCTGTTAGACAGGTAGCTCTTTATCCACAATATAGCAGGGGGTGTAAAGCCATAACACAAACGTTTTTCCAGCAGCAGACTATGATCGATAATGTTAAAAGCCACACTGAAGTCTAACAAAATATGCCACCAATATCAAAAGGGGAGACTCTCACTCTCACGAGCTTCAGGGGAGTCGTCTGAAGGTAACCCAGTACTGTGCTGTAAAAATTGAAAAAGTGCGTAGGGGCCACAAATAACGTGACCAAACATGAGTTTTCTTATATCTCTCAGATATAGGACAGACACTTCAAAACCTTGTTCCTTATTACATTTTTTGGGGACTGTCTGTTTTGCCATGTACAAATGTGTTATTCAATGCGTTTCTATGGGCTATAGCAGTAAAGGCCAAATTCAATTTTTCATCCCAAAAATTTTTATATCATTTTTTGATACCTACAGGGTCATAAAATTAGAATCAAATGGCTAAATGATACATTTTATGACCATCTTAAAACAATTCCATGTGTTAGCTTAGTAGATATTGCGATCTAAGGGTTTAGACCTACAGGGGTTTTAAAGCCTTTGACTTGACACATCCCACAGCAGACTGAGTACAATACATGACCAAAAGTATGTGGAAACCTGGTCGTTGAACATCTCATTCGAAAGTCATTGGCATTAATATGGAGTTGGTGCCCCCTTTGCTGCTATGACAGCCTCCACTCTTCTGGGAAGGCTTTCCACTAGATGTTGGAACATTGCTGCGGGGACTGTGGCTTCTATTCAGCCACTAGCATTAGTGAGGTTGGGCACTGATGTTGGGCGATTAGGCCTGGCTCGCAGTTGGCGTTACAATTCATCCCAAAGGTGTTCGATGGGGTTTAGGTCAGGGCTCTATGTAGGCCAGTCAAGTTCTTCCACACCGATCTCGACAAACCATTTCTGTATGGACCTCACTTTGCATGAGGGGGCATTGTCATGCTGAAACAGCCTTCCCCAAACTGTTGCCACAAAGTTTGAAACACAGAATCGTCTAGAATGTCATTGTATGCTGTAGCTTTAAGATTTTCCTTCACTGGAACTAAGGGGCCTAGCCTGAACCATGAAAAACAGCCCCAGACCAGTATTCATCCTCCACCAAACTTTACAGTTGACACTATGCATTCGAGCAGGTAGCGTTCTCCTGGCATCCGCCAAACCCAGATTCGTCAGTCGGACTGCCAGATGGTGAACCGTGATTCATCACTCCAGAGAACGCGTTTCCATTGCTCCAGACTCCAATGGTGGTGATCTTTACACTACACCAGCCGACGCTTGGCATTGCGCATGCTGATCTTAGGCTTGTGGGCGGCTGCTCGGCCATGGAATCCCATTTCATGAAGCTCCCGACAAACAGTTATTGTGCTGACGTTGCTTCCAGAGGCAGTTTGGATCTCGGTAGTGAGTGTTGCAACCGAGGACAGACAATCTTTACGTGCTACGTGCTTCAGCACTCTGCGGTCCATTCTGTGAGCTTGTGTGGCCTACCACTTCGCGGCTGAGCCGTTGTTGCTCCTAGACATTTCTACTTCACAATAACAGCACTTACGTTTGACCGGGGCAGCTCTAGCAGGGCAGACATTTGACGAACTGACTTGATTGGAAAGGTGGCATCCTATGACGGTGCCATGTTGAAAGTCACTGAGCTCTTCAGTACGGGCCATTATACTGCCAATGTTTGTCTATGGAGATGACATGGCTGTGTGCTCGATTTTATACACTTGTCAGCAACGGGTGTGACTGAAATAGCCGAATCCGCAAATTTGAAGGGGTGTCCACATACATTTGGTCATGTAGTGTAGATAAAAAAGCTTTTAGTGTAATTCAGCCACCACATCCAACTCTTTCCTTATGTTGCGGCTTTCTAATGATCAACTCTGCACGACCTTATCATAAATGTTACTCCATTATACTATTGTGCTGGCACTGGCTTCGTAATTAACATGCACTTTTCCAATTAGTGTGACCCAAAGAGCTGTATTAGTATCAAGACTTTCATTAACCGATATAGCATATTTGTTTGTTCTTACTCTCAACTCAGTATATATAGAGGTATCATATTTTCATATTAGACACAAGTCTGTTTGACAGGTGTAAAAGTAGTTAATCAGTTAGATAAATTAGCAATTACAGATAATGATCCCTTGCCTGCTGGGTATGAATTTGTGTTTTTCTCATTATTATTTTTCAGTCATCTACTTGCCTCTGGCAGGTGTTAAATTGCTAAACTCCATGTTGTATGTTGAGACTGAGGCCACAGTCATCAGACATCAGTAGATAAGTAATGTCTGTCCTCAATGATCCTTTTCTCCTTCTAGGCACCATATGTAAATGAATGCTGAATAAAATGTACAGTATGTGCAGCTGTTACTATTCAGTTGTTGACACACTTTACATGTTGCTGGCTGCTGCTGAGATATGTTTACAAAGAGGCCATTGAGAGAGAGAGCTACTGTATTTCAGAGAATCTTGTACGTATACGAACATGAAATGATCTCGAAATGGGTAGGCTACTTGGACCAAAATATGCATCTTGGCTCTCTCTGTTTTGCTTGTTAATTTGCCAAACATTCGAAAGGATACGATGTAACCAAAAAAAGTCACTGGCTTGAGGGGAACGGACGCCAGTGGCATGTATTCATGGATGCCAAGGGAAGCCAGGCTTCCCCAAAAGATTTACCAAGAAAAAACATACAAAGTCATTTATCTTTCGTCTCTCTGTGTTTCATAAATTTCTTCCAATTCGCAAGAGGCTGCTGATTGTATCTCACCGGAGAAAGCATCTGAGCGAACGAAACAGCGCCCCCTCTGTCTCTGTATGTGTAGGCCATCTACCTGATGCTGTCTGGTCAGAAAGAGTATAACATTGTTGCCGCCTGTAGGATTGAATGCAAGGGAAGCCAGCGAGCATTTGGCCTCCCTTGATAAAAATAAAATAATAGCCAATCAGCGTTGAGCTAAACTGAGTGTGCTCGGCTGTGAATGGTCCTGGCGCACCAAAACAAAAGTGTCAAGGGAAGCCAGTTTGGATTTGGCTTCAGACCAATCACATCACAAGCCAAACGTCATTAGTGACAGAAATAAATAGAATTGTTGCATCTCGTTGTTGTCCTCCGGTGGCTCGCTAGCTAGCTAAAATTGTCCCTTTCCTAAATTAGCCATAGATGGAGATAGGGATTTGGACTTGTGGTTTTACTTAATTCTCAACATGTAGCTAGATGTAGTATGCTAATGCAGGCCTGGCACATCGTTGCCCATGAAAGGAAGTTAGGCTAGCGAGCAAGTATTTTAGCCAAGTAGCCTAGGACAACAAAAACTAATAAGCGTGGATGACAGAGTCATAGACCATTTAGGCAACATGAAAGAGGAGGATGGCATTGACGTTTCTCTACAAGTAGGGTGAGTCAACATATTCTTTCTACTTGCACACATGCACACACCACACACACACACACACACACACACACACACACACACACACACACACACACACCCACACACACACACACACAGAAATCCGTACCATGGACAGCCACATCATATTTAGCTTATGTTGATTGGACTAAATAGTTTTTGGGATATTTTAGTTGTCGCTATATTAGACTAAGCATAGGTGATTAGATGATGTTGAAATGTTGAAGTTGAAATAGTGCTGGAATAGTGGAGGCAGCTCCTGTTTTCTTTGCGACTTGCGGTAACTCACACTTAATATGTTGTGAAATCTGTTGTGAATGTATTGTAATGTTTTTTTAATTGTGTAACTGCCTTGATTTTGCTGGACCCCAGGAAGAGTGCTGCTGCCTTGGCAGCAACTAATGGGGATCCATAATAAATACAAATACAAACTATCCGTGGTTCTAAATCCATAGTTGTTTAGTAGTCCAAAAATGTTGGAAACATTACCTTGCTTGACCATGCTGTAGGTCATATAACGGTTTGTTACATGCAATATGTTTTGTGGACAGATGTTGCTTTCCAGTTTTGTAATGAAACAAATGTATGATTGATTTTATTCTGCTAATGTGTCTTCTTATTGTCTCGGCTTTAGGCCTAAATATCACAGTGTCAAGGCATATGAACTAACAGGTTATCGAGCAAACAACGCAATTATCACAACACATAGGTTATAATGTGGCTTTTCTTTTCTCTATTGGTTTCCCCGGTGATTTTACCCACGCACCGCTACTGACGGAGGTTAAAAGAAAGACAGGTGGATACAGAGGAAAATACATGTAACTGTACAGCAAAAGCATTGAAGAAGAACTTTGGTAAATAGCTCTATTCTTTGGTACATAGAGAAAGAAGCCAGTTACCTGACAGCAGGAGGTTTACTTGACATGCTTCTTCTTTTTTTTTGCCCATTGGCAAGTCACTTTCAGTAAATGAACATGCCCCCTATGGCGGCTTTGTGAGTGGATTTAATGGCCTATTGGCTGCAGAGAGGGAGCTCAGCAAATTGATTTCATTGTAGCTTCTGATGTATGCAAACATACAATTGTCCAGAATTAACTCTCAGCCTCCCTGTCGTTGTTTATTTGTGCTTGAATATATGCCATTATCCTCAAAGGTAATTGACTATTGACTTGGCTCATTCACAATAAGGGATGAACGTGACATTTGAAATGTTTGACATTTGAACATCTGGCATATAAGCCTTGCCACCAGGCCTATTTTCAAAGGATTCTAGGACAAAACATGGTTGTAGGCTGCTGAATTCCTTCTACATAGTTCTGTAGAAGAAATACACTATATGACCTGCTCGTCTAACATCTTATTCCAAAATCATGGGCATTAATATGGAGTTGGTCCCCCCTTTGCTGCTATAACAGCCTCCATAATTCTGGGAAGGCTTACCACTAGATGTTGGAACATTGCTGCAGGGACGTGCTTCCATTCAGCTACAAGAGCATTAATGAGGTTGGGCACTGATGTTGGGCGATTAGGCCTGGCTCGCAGTCAGCATCCCAATTCATCCCAAAGATGGCAGTGCTCTGTGCAGGCCAGTCAAGTTCTTCCACATCGATCTCATCTCGACAAACAAGTTCTGTATCGACCTTGCTTTGTGCGCGGGGGCATTGTCATGCTGAAACAGGAAAGGGTCTTCCCCAAACTGTTGCCACAAAGTTGGAAGCACAGAATCGTCTAGAATGTCATTGTAAGATTTCCCTTCACTGGAACTAAGGGGCTTAGCCCGAACCATGAAAAACAGCCCCAGGCCATTATTCTTCCTCCACTAAACTTTACAGTTTGCACTATGCATTTGGGCAGGTAGCGTTCTCCTGGCATCCGCCAAACCCAGATTTGTCCATCGGACTGCCAGATGGTGAAGTGTCATTCATCACTCCAGAGAACGCGTTTACACTGCTCCAGAGTCCAATGGCGGCTAGCTTTACACCACTCCAGCCGACGCTTGTCATTGCGCATGGTGATCTTAAACCCATTTCATTAAGCTCCCAACGAACAGTTCTTGTGTTGATGTTGCTTCTAGAGGCAGTTTGGAACTCGGTAGTGAGTGTTTCAACCGAGGTGTCACGCCCTGACCTATAGAACTCTTGTTTGTTGAGTCAGGGTGTAGAAATCTATGTTATATATTCTATGTTTAGGTTCTAGTTATTCTATTTCTATGTCTGGCCGGCTATGATTCCCAATCAGAGGCAGCTGTCGCTCATTGTCTCTGATTGGGGATCATACTTAGGTAGCCCATTGCCTACTGTGTATTGTGGGATCTTGTTTCTGTTAGGCTTGTATGTGTATAGCCCTTTGGACTTCACGTTACGTTGTTTCTTGTTTTGTTGTATGTTTATTGAGGTAATAAACATGTACGGTTTTCACGCTGCACCTTGGTCCGACCCGTCTCTCAACGTTCGTGACACGAGGACAGGCGATTTTTACGTGCTACGCGCTTCAGCACTTGGTGGTCTACCTACCACTTCGTGGCTGAGCCGTTGTTGCTCCTAGATGTTTCTACTTCATAATAACAGCACTTACAGTTGACCGGGGCAGCTCTAGCAGGGCAGAAATTTGATGAACTGACTTCTTGGAAAGGTGGCATCCTATGACGATGCCATGTTGAAAGTCACTGAGTGCTTCAGCACGGGCCATTCTACTGCCAGTGTTTGTCTATGGAGATTGCATGACTGCATGCTCGATTTTATACACCTGTCAGCAACGGGTATGGCTGAAATAGCTGAATCCACTAATTTGAAGGGGTGTCCACATACATTTACATTTACATTTTAGTCATTTAGCAGACGCTCTTATCCAGAGCGACTTACAGGAGCAATTAGGGTTAAGTGCCTTGCTCAAGGGCACATTAACGTCATTTAGCAGACGCTCTTAGCCAGAGCGACTCACAAATTGGTGCGTTCACCCTATAGCCAGTGGGATAACCACTTTACAATTTGGGGGGGGTTAGAAGGATTGCTTTATCCTATCCCAGGTATTCCTTAAAGAGGTGGGGTTTCAAATGTCTCCGGAAGGTGGTGAGTGACTCCGCTGTCCTGGCGTCGTGAGGGAGCTTGTTCCACCATTGGGGTGCCAGAGCAGCGAACAGTTTTGACTGGGCTGAGCGGGAGCTATGCTTCCGCAGAGGAAGGGAGCCAGCAGGCCAGAGGTGGATGAACGCAATGCCCTCGTTTGGGTGTAGGGACTGATCAGAGCCTGAAGGTACAGAGGTGCCGTTCCCCTCACTGCTCCATAGGCAAGCACCATGGTCTTGTAGCGGATGCGAGCTTCAACTGGAAGCCAGTGGAGTGTGCGGAGGAGGGGGTGACGTGAGAGAACTTGGGAAGGTTGAACACCAGACGGGCTGCGGCATTCTGGATGAGTTGTAGGGGTTTAATGGCACAGGCAGGGAGGCCAGCCAACAGCGAGTTGCAGTAGTCCAGACGGGAGATGACAAGTGCCTGGATTAGGACCTGTGCCGCTTCCTGTGTAAGGCAGGGTCGTACTCTCCGAATGTTGTAGAGCATGAACCTGCAGGAGCGGGTCACCGCCTTGATGTTGGCGGAGAACGACAGGGTGTTGTCATTTGGCCATGTAGTGTAACTATGACTATCTTATTTTCTGTTGAGGAAATTATGCTGTAATGAAATGTATTAATAACAAGCCCATACACTTACGTAATTGGCAGATATTGCACGAATACCAATGAGGATACATGCAGAGTGAATATGCAGATTGCATTTCACTGCCAATATCTACGAAGGTCTTGAAATGGAAATCAGGGACATTGGCGTCAGTGTTGAAATTACTAGAAAAAATATAGATGTGTGAGTTTGAGGCAGCTGCAGTCATTGACTTAGCAATTCTGGTAACATTACTCACATCGGATTTACTGCAGGTATCACCAAATAAACTATCGCTCTGTGTCTCGCCTCAACAACATGATCGTACTCCAGTTGATTTGTTGGTTTTTCAACACCAACAGTCTATTATGTTGATTGAGTCAACAGATAAAAAAGAGCATGGTGGATGTCGGCAACAAATTCAATATAATGTATTTACAACCACTACAGCAAATTAATCATCTGATAGTAGAAGAGAGTGTTGAAAGGTGAAAGGTTAGTTACCAGACATTGTGACATGGTGGTTATGACATGGTTGATTAAACGGTGACCATAAGGTAAGCTGATTGTTATACACAGAGGTCAGAGGGCACATGGGAGCTGGCTTACTTTTACTGCTCACATAGTGAGTGGTTGGGCCCTGGTGTGTGTTTTCTCTTCAACAATTACCTTGGTAACACTTTACTTGAAGTTTTTTATTTTATTTATTTCACCTTTATTTAACCAGGTAAGCCAGTTGAGAACAAGTTCTCATTTACAACTGCGACCTGGCCAAGATAAAGCAAAGCAGTGCGATAAAAACAACAACACAGAGTTACATATGGGGTAAACAAAACATAAAGTCAAAAATACTAACAGAAAATATATATACAGTGTGTGCGAATGTAGTAAGTTATGGAGGTAAGGCAATAAATAGGACATAGTGCAAAATAGTTACAATTTCGCATTAACACTGGAATGATAGATGTGCAAAAGATGATGTGCAAATAGAGATACTGGGGTGCAAATTAGCAAAATAAATAACAATATGGGGATGAGGTAGTTGGGTGGGCTAATTTCAGAATTGCTGTGTACAGGTGCAGTGATTGGTAAGCTGCTCTGACAACTGACGCTTGAAGTTAGTGAGGGAGATAAGAGTCTCCAGCTTCAGAGATTTTTGCAGTTCGTTCCAGTCATTGGCAGCAGAGAACTGGAAGGAATGGCGGCCAAAGGAGGTGTTGGCTTTGGGGATGACCAGTGAGATATACCTGCTGGAGCGCATACTACGGGTGGGTGTTGCTATGGTGACCAGTGAGCTAAGGTAAGGCGGGGATTTGCCTAGCAGTGATTTATAGATGACCTGGAGCCAGTGGGTTTGGCAACGAATATGTAGTGAGGACCAGCCAACAAGAGCGTACAGGTCACAATGGTGGGTAGTATATGGGGCTTTGGTGACAAAACGGATGGCACTGTGATAGACTACATCCAAGTTGCTTTAATACCTGTGTAATAATACTGTATTTACTCAGGAGCAACATCTTATTGACATGTAATTAACATGTCGTTACATTGTATTTCTGTGATTGCTTTGTAATTACATAGTAATGTAAAGTGTATTGAACTTAATTAAATTAGACAGTGGACACACCATTGGCATGGCTTCCAGGGCCTTGCATGGTGACACCTGCGAGTGGCACTGGCTGTCAAAGGTCTTACATTTTCATTACAGCAGGAGCATAGAGTTGACAAGCCTTGTGAATGTGTGTAGTGCTGCCAGTGTGTGTCATGACACCTGGCAGTCACAGAGCTGCAGGCAGGAGACTGGCCCGTTTAGCAGGGCTGTTGGACGCCTGCTATACAATAGTTCGTCATTTGAATCGAGCTGTAGTTTGCATGTGTGCAAAACAGGCACAGATCCAGATCTTATCTCACTCTGCTGTATATTTCAGCTTTCCTCTTCCTGTTTCACACAACACCTCAACAATGTGTCAGAGAGGATTCAGACAAACACATGCTGGTTAACAGATTCTAATCTATTCATGGCTTCATCTTCCTGAGTTGTAAAATGTTTCTTGTCATAGTCCTATATTTGGGATCTCATAAAAATCCAAGTGGCTAAGAACATGAAATGGTGCATGACTGTTTCCTGCTTTGTCGATGTGAGCGTTCCCCTAGTGGATAAAACCATTAGACCTAGCTGCTACAGCCTAACCACCAGTGATTCATTTCTCAATCAGACTGAAGTCAGGTGTCCTATTAGCTAACTGTCCCTCATGAATCAAATCAAATCAAATTTGATTGGTCACATACAAGTGTTTAGCAGATGTTATTGCGGGTGTAGCGAAATGCTTGTGCTTCTAGCTCTGACAGTGCAGTAATATCTAACAAGTAATATCTAACAATTTCAGAATATATACCCAATACACACAAATCTAAGTAAGGAATGAATTAAGAACATATACATATATGGACGAGCGATGTTAGAGCGGCATGGACTAAGATACAGTAGAATAGTATAGAATACAGTATATACATATGAGATGAGTAATGCAGGTATGTAAACATTATTAAAGTGACTAAGGTACCGTAGAATAGTATAGAATACAGTATATACATATGAGATGAGTAATGCAAGATATGTAAACATTATTAAAGTGGCTAGTGTTCCATTTCTTAAAGTGGCCAGTGATTTCTAGTCTATGTCTATAGGCAGCAGCCTCTAATGTGCTAGTGATGGCTGTTTAACAGTCTGATGGCCTTGAGATAGAAGCTGTTTTTCAGTCTTTCGGTCCCAGCTTTAGGTAGGCTATAAGCGCAGCCACAACGGATGGCACACTAACGCATCTCAACACCCACCACAAAGACAGTTTCATTTTCTCTCCTAACCACCAGGGCTCCCTTCCCTCCCTGAGTCTCTGTTAGTCCATTGATAAAAGCCTTCAAGATGAAGCCTGCATTGTATTGTGGGGTAATAGAATGCGGTCCCCCATTACCCACCCACCAGTATCTCCTCTGTGATGGTCTTCAGTATATCGTCTAGAGAGCTAGTCTTTGGCGATGGGGGAGTGAGGAGCAGCGGGAGGAGTACAGTATGTCTGACTGCAGTGCACACTGAGAGTATGAATGGCTGGGCCATCGATCCGATGGTTACTCCTAGATTAACTCTCTCCAGATATAGCAGACAGGCACTTTAAAGTGTGAATCTATCTGGGGTTCCTCTCATTGCAGGGCTGTGTGGAGTGCTGTGGGATGCGTGGAATAGTCTCTCCCCTGTGTGAAAGCATCTCCAGACTCTCACTGAGATTGCTGCCAGGGTTGTTTATGAGTCACTCTGTACTAAATGTGTTATCACTCTGTGTTTTTTGACTTACAGTAGAGGTATTGAATAGTGGTACTTTGCTACCAATGCAGTATTAATCCCATTAGTGATCATGGACAATGAGTTAGACAGATCTCAACAAGTTCCTTTTAAACAACTAACACCCATTGTACCCATTGTAAATGCCGAGTTTCTATACCCATGGGGTTATTATGCCAGTTGTCCCCTCTAGTGTAGTAGCGATTTGATTAATCTCAAATCAAATCAAATTGTATTTGTCACATGCTCCGAATACAGCAGGTGTAGACCTTACAGTGAAATGCTTACTTACAAGCCCTTAACCAACAATGCAGTTTTAAGACAAATAAGTGTTAAGTAAAAAATAGATAAGTTAATAAAATAAAAGAAGAAAAATAGAAAAATAACTAATAATTAAAGAGCAGCAGTAAAATAACAGTAACGAGGCTATATACAGGGGGTATCGGTACAGAGTCAATGTGCGAGGGCACAGGTTAGTCGAGGTAATTCAGGTAATATGTACATGTGGGTAGAGGTAAAGTGTGGCGGGGGTAGCCATTTGATTAGCTGTTCAGCAGTCTTATGGCTTGGGGGTAGAAGCTGTTAAGAAGCCTTTTGGAACTAGACTTGGCGCTCCGGTACCGCTTGCCGTGCGGTAGCAGAGAGAACAGTCTATGACTAGGGTGGTTGGAGTCTTTGGCAATTTTTAGGGCCTTCCTCTGACACCGCCTGGTATAGAGGTCCTGGATGGCAGGAAGCTTGTGTCACACCCTGGCTCTGGGACTCTATATGTTGAGCCAGGGTGTGTGCATTCTATGTGTTCATTTTCTATGTTGGGTATTCTAGGTTGTGTTTTCTATGTTGGCCAGAGTGGCTCCCAATCAGAGGCAACGAGTGTCAGCTGTTGTGGGTTGTCTCTGATTGGGAGCCATATTTAAACTGTATGTTTTCCCTTGGGTGTTGTGGGTTTTTGTTCCGTTTCGGTATGTTTAACCGTTGGACTTCACGAGTCGTGTTTTGTTTTGTTCGTTACTTTAATTAAAATAAAGTCATGTTTGTATCACACGCTGCGCCTTGGTCTACTCACTCCTACGACGATCGTGACAGCTTGGCCCCAGTGATGTACTGGGCCATACGCACTACACTCTGTAGTGCCTTGCGGTCGGAGGCCGAGCAGTTGCCATACCAGGTGGTGATGCAACCAGTCAGGATGCTCTCGATGGTGCAGCTGTATAACTTTTTGAGGATCTGAGGACCCATGCCAAATCTTTTCAGTCTCCTGAGGTGGAATAGGCTTTGTCGTGCCCTCTTCACGACTGTCTTGGTGTGTTTGGACCATGATAGTTTGTTGGTGAAGCTCTCAACCTGCTCCACTACAGCCCCGTCAATGAGAATGGGGACGTGCTCGGTCCTCCTTTTCCTGTAGTCCACAATCCTCTCCTTTGTCTTGATCACGTTGAGGGAGAGGTTGTTATCCTGGCACCACACTGCCAGGTCTCTGACCTCCTCCCTATAGGCTGTCTCATCGTTGTCGTTGATCAGGCCTACCACTGTTGTGTCGTCAGCAAACTTAATGATGGTGTTGGAGTCGTGCTTGGCCATGCAGTCATGGGTGAACAGGGAGTACAGGAGGGGACTGAGCACGCACCCCTGAGTGTAATATTTGGAGGATTAAGTGACAGAAGACCAGTTTGATTAAAATACCTATCTAGTCCATTTGGCTATTGTCTAGTAGAGGCAGATTGTGTCTGCTCTTATTTGTGCCTTTCATGATATTACACAATTAAACCGACTCCCCTGAGATGGAAATGAATCCCATGCTTTTCTGGCAGGAAATACAATGATGACTGATACAGAACATCATGAAGCCCTGCCATCATGCTGCATGGACTTCAATGCAAACGTGACTCTGAGATAAACACTGTATCCTATTGTCCTCTATGTCCTCCATCCCGTTTATCTTATTTGGCTGTCACTCCCATCACAGATAAAGCTATCAGGCAATGATGGATATCTAAGAAAGGAGGGTTGGCAGAGCAAAGATAACTCGCTCTGTGTGTGAAGACCATTACTTTTTACAGTCGCAGGTGTTAATGCTGTCGTCTTAAAACCCCAGGATATTCTTATGGCCCATTTTCACATTTTGTTTTGGAAGGTGAATTACGGAACAGTCAAGATAAGATCCGAACTTGTTTGAAGTGACTAGATATGTTTACATATTTCATTCTCCAGCTGATAAAGGAGCTGCCAACAGTGCTGGAGAAGAATTCTTAGCTGGAAGAGAGGCTGTTGATGCTGTGTTGATGCTGTCACCATTTGGTTCAGTTCCACACTGCGTTTGCCTAGATCCAAGGTTTGGATCAATTCCACACAGCTGTAGTCGGTGCACCACAGGTACCATCAAACCACATCAACAGTGTTTTGCCTTTTATTCCTCTGCCCTGGCCTCTAATCAAAAACGCCAGAGGTGCTTTTGGAAGGAAAGGCTCCCCCCAGTGGAGTGACCAGTCTGTTCTGATTAGAGAATGCCAGTCCTTCATCAGGTGCCAGTCTGTAAACTGTGACCTGTTGCTGCTTGGTGAATAGCCCACTTGCCAGAATCAGATCCATCAATGCAGGAATGGGGATTTTGGAGCCTGCAGATCTCTGCTGGACATTCAGCGACATTCAGTCCCTCACATTCCAGCAATACTTTCAATCTCCCCCCCATCTGTCACTTCGTAATGATTTTAAACTAATGTCTGTTTTGCTAATCCCTTTCCCCTACATTTTTCTCCCAGCCAGTGTCCCATTTTTCCTCTGAGCCCATTATTGTGGAGTCTGCATACCATTCTATTGTGATCGCTCTCTCATGTCCCATTTAAGTAATGAATTTAGACTTTTATTGTAATGCATTAGCTTTGACTTCTCCCCAATCTGGGCAACAACAACACAGAGCTGCACAGTGACATTTCCAGCTTGTCATGCTCACTTTCACGGGCTGTGCATCAGCGGGGGAAATGAAAACGTGTGCTCTGCTCTGTCGTTTTTCCTTGCAGATGGGAAGGTGGAGGTGACAAAGGAGAGCATGAAGCTGTGCACCATGGGTCCTGGGAAGGTGTTTGGTGAGCTGGCCATCCTCTACAACTGCACCAGGACGGCCACCGTCAAGAGTAAGTCTGACCAGTATAATGGAGGCAGTGGGTCGCCCAAGCACTGCACACCATAGTTGAGTTCAGCTATATGCTTGGCCATAACTGTCCACAAGCTTATCTGCCATATACTCCCTGGACCTGATTTACTAAGCATTTGCACATGTTATTTTCAGAAGGTAAGAAAGAAATCCTTATCCAAGCTTAGTAAAACAGACTTACTGGCCTTTCAGCAGCAGTGAGTTGAGCTGAGGTGATTAATGTGTAAAGTACACATTTTCATTCTCTGAGCTTTGTTTGAATCAATTATGAATATCAATGCATGGAATTGGACAGATTATTCCCTCTCTTATAAATTAATTCCAGGTGAACACAGTGGTCGATTTGACTAATTCTACCTCCCAGATACTGATGAGAGCCTCTGAATAGTTTGTTGTGCTTTGAGGGTTACATTTCTGCTTTTGTCAAACACAGACAGAGAACTTAAGCACACACACAGAATAACATCTCAATGTTGAGGAGATTCTCTTTCTATCTTTTCACTTTGATTAATCATTTAAAAAGGAGTGTGTACCTGGAATTGCTGTTTATTTTTATAGAGCACCTTTAGGCAAAGCAATTTCTTTTGACATAAGTAAAGTCAGATTGGTATGGAAACATGACCGAAAGCAAATGTAGCCATTATCTTGTCATGGCCATACAGTTCCTTGTAGTGACAGCTGTATAGTTCTGTGGCTCTGAAGCCAATGCAAATGGTAAAAGTAGCAGCTGTTGATGAAAACAAATCTGATTAGGCTATTTCATGCACAGCATCCATTTCAATTGTTTTCATATATCAAATATCGTTTTTCGGGGAAGGTTTAGAGCATAGTGAATACACCCACTCGAGCACTCCCACACGTTTATTTAGGTCTGTGTAACCACACAACCCACCTACACACACACACCTACACGCACACACACAGACCATCATCACAAAGATTTCAATATGTTTTTCTAGACATTGTTCATACTTTCAAAATATAAGATGATTTTAGTGGTTGTCTCTACAGAGAGTCACGCAAACACCATTACTGTGTTTTCCTAAAATAAAATATGAGATTAATTGAACAATCCATTAATGTAAAAGGAAGCGGCGTTATCAATTAATTTGTTTACTGCATTTTTTTATTGATGAGTGATGGTACTTGCTTAGACTTATATTCCCTATTTTATTCACTGACTGTGGTAATAGAAGCAGTACTTCAATATGATTGCAACAATGTAATGGGGTCATAAGAGTTCTGATGTCTAGGATCCTTCTGGGACAAATCTAGCTGCAGTTTGTGAGAAGATCACAGTCCTTCGCAATAACAGTTGTCACCGATGTCTTTGGAAATATGACACAGGTCCTATACAGCTTCAAAGAAAAAAAGTTGGATATATAGTATGTGACTGAAAAGGGCTGCTATTGGAGAAAGGGCTTTCAATACTTTCAAAGCTGGACTGGCCAGAGCCTGAAACGGTTTGCCTTGAATGTACAGAAAGAAGAACCATTAGGACTCAATGACAGACCTCTCTACAGTGGGGAAAAAAAGTATTTAGTCAGCCACCAATTGTGCAAGTTCTCCCACTTAAAAAGATGAGAGAGGCCTGTAATTTTCATCATAGGTACACGTCAACTATGACAGACAAAATTAGAAAAAAATATCTAGAAAATCACATTGTAGGATTTTTTATGAATTTATTTGCAAATTATGGTGGAAAATAAGTATTTGGTCAATAACAAAAGTTTCTCAATACTTTGTTATATACCCTTTGTTGGCAATGACACAGGTCAAACGTTTTCTGTAAGTCTTCACAAGGTTTTCACACACTGTTGCTGGTATTTTGGCCCATTCCTCCATGCAGATCTCGGACTTTCAACTCCCTCCAAAGATTTTCTATGGGGTTGAGATCTGGAGACTGGCTAGGCCACTCCAGGACCTTGAAATTCTTCTTACGAAGCCACTCCTTCGTTGCCCGGGCGGTGTGTTTGGGATCATTGTCATGCTGAAAGACCCAGCCACGTTTCATCTTCAATGCCCTTGCTGATGGAAGGAGGTTTTCACTCAAAATCTCACGATACATGGCCCCATTCATTCTTTCCTTTACACGGATCAGTCGTCCTGGTCCCTTTGCAGAAAAACAGCCCCAAAGCATGATGTTTCCACCCCCATGCTTCACAGTAGGTATGGTGTTCTTTGGATGCAACTCAGCATTCTTTGTCCTCCAAACACGACAAGTTAAGTTTTTACCAAAAAGTTATATTTTGGTTTCATCTGACCATATGACATTCTCCCAATCCTCTTCTGGATCATCCAAATGCACACTAGCAAACTTCAGACGGGCCTGGACATGTACTGGCTTAAGCAGGGGGACATGTCTGGCACTGCAGGATTCGAGTCCCTGGCGGCGTAGTGTGTTACTGATGGTAGGCTTTGTTACTTTGGGCCCAGCTCTCTGCAGGTCATTCACTAGGTCCCCCCGTGTGGTTCTGGGATTTTTGCTCACCGTTCTTGTGATCATTTTGACCCCATGGGGTGAGATCTTGCGTGGAGCCCCAGATCGAGGGAGATTATCAGTGGTCTTGTATGTCTTCCATTTCCTAATAATTGCTCCCACAGTTGATTTCTTCAAACCAAGCTGCTTACCTATTGCAGATTCAGTCTTCCCAGCCTGGTGCAGGTCTACAATTTTGTTTCTGGTGTCCTTTGACAGCTCTTTGGTCTTGGCCATAGTGGAGTTTGGAGTGTGACTGTTTGAGGTTGTGGACAGGTGTCTTTTATACTGATAACAAGTTCAAATAGGTGCCATTAATACAGGTAACGAGTGGAGGACAGAGGAGCCTCTTAAAGAATAAGTTACAGGTCTGTGAGAGCCAGAAATCTTGCTTGTTTGTAGGTGACCAAATACTTATTTTCCACCATAATTTGCAAATTAATTAATTAAAAATCCTACAATGTGATTTTCTGCATTTTTTCCCCTCAATTTGTCTGTCATAGTTGACGTGTACCTATGATGAAAATTACAGGCCTCTCTCATATTTTTAAGTGGGAGAACTTGCACAATTGGTGGCTGACTAAATACTTTATTTCCCCACTGTATATCACTCTTTCCAATGAATCAGCCATCTGTTAGTATACTTCTATTTTCATGGGATTATTTTCATGCTGTGAAACAGTAATGTGTTTCAAAGTAATGGCACACACACGTCTATAGGTATTGGCAGCCAGTTGACATGGCAGCAGTTTAGAGTTTTTCACCAGCAACAAGAGTGTCCACTCTCTTCTGCTATGTTATTGGAGTTCTAGCATAAGGTGATCCCCCCTCTCGCTCTGTTTCTGTTATATATTTTCACACATAAACTCATTACCAGTATTAGGAGGGGCTGTCTGTGTTTTGGATGGTGCTCTATTGTCCCCCTCTTGTTTTCATCCAGGTGTTATGTTGGCTGAATAGCTTGTTGCCATTGAGATGTCTCTATCCTCTATATGTAAATGTAAAATGTCTTTCCTGACTATTTATACTGAGTCCCGGGAGAAAATGCATTTCACCCCCTTGTATGCCACTAATTCCCGCAAAGAGCAGGCACAGCCAATCATATTGCTTCATTAAAGCTCTCTTTGGGGTCCTGTCTGTAACTCAAGGTAAATGGTTGCTGCAGGGAAATATAATAAACCAATCTGATGCTTTATATTTTTTCCCGGCGTTGAAGGTTGATAGAGACGTCTCTATCTGCGTTTTTGTGGTTGCCATGGTTTAGATGTACTTCAGTGGATTGTTTAGCTTTGCAGAATGCTGTGGACATAGTGGGCTTAGTTTAGGCTTTCTGCAGGTTAGTGAGACTGGCAGTTACAGTGCATTCGGAACGTATTCAGACCCCTTGACTTTATCCACATTTTGTTGCGTTACAGCCTTATTCTAAAATTGATTAAATAAAACGTTTTCCCTCATCAATCTACACACAATACCCCATAATGACAAAGTGAAAACAGGTTTTTAGAATTGTTTGCAAATTTATGAAAAAATAATAAATAAAAAACGTATTTACATAAGTATTCAGACCCTTTGTATTTACATAAGTATTCAGAAATTGAGCTCAGGTGCATCCTGTTTCCATTGATCATCCTTGAGATGTTTCTACAACTTCATTGGAGACCACCTGTGGTAAATTCAATTGATTGGACATGATTTGAAAGGCACACACCTGTCTATATAAGGTCCCACAATTGATAGTGCATGTCAGAGCAAAAACCAAGCCATGAGGTCGAAAGAATTGAGCTCCGAGACAGGATTGTGTCGAGGCACAGATCTGGGGAAGGGTACCAAAACATTTCTGCAGCATTGAAGGTCCCCAAGAACAAGGTGGCCTCCATCATTCTTAAATGGAAGAAGTTTGGAACCACCAAGACTCTTCCTAGAGCTGACCGCCCGGCCAAACTGAGTAATCGGGGGAGAAGGGCCTTGGTCAGGGAGGTGGCCAAGAACCCGATGGTCACTCTGATAGAGCTCCAGAGTTCCTCTGTGGAGATGGGAGAACCTTCCAGAAGGACAACCATCTCTGCAGCACTCTACCAATCCTTTATGATAGAGTGACCAGATGGAAGCCACTCCTCAGTAAAAGGCACATTACAGCCCGCTTGGAGTTTGCCAAATGGCACCTAAAGGACTCTCAGACCATGAGAAATAAGATTCTCTGGTCTGATGAAACCAAGATTGAACTCTTTGGCCTGAATGCCAAGCGTCACGTCTGGAGGAAACCTGGTACCATCCCCACTTTGAAGCATGGTGGTGGCAGCATCATGCTGTGGGGTTGCTTTTCAGCGGCAGGGACTGGGAGACTAGTCAGGATCAAGGGAAAGATGAACGGAGCAAAGTACAGAGAGATCCTTGATGAAAACCTGCTCCGGAGCGCTCAGGACCTTAGACTGGGGCGAAGGTTCACCTTCCAACAGGACAACGACCCTAAGCACACAGCCAAGACAACGCAGGAGTGGCTTCAGGACAAGTCCCTGAATGTCCTTGAGTGGCCCAGCCAGAGCCCGGACTTGAACCTGATCGAACATCTCTGGAGAGACCAGAAAATAGCTGAGCAGCGACGCTCCCCATCCAACCTGACAGAGCTTGAGAGGATCTGCAGAGAAGAATGGGAGAAAATCCCCAAATACAGGTGTGCCAAGCTTGTAGCGTCATACCCAAGAAGACTCGAGGCTGTAATCGCTGCCAAAGGTGCTTCACCAAAGTACTGAGTAAATGGTCTGAATACTTATATAAATGTGTTATTTCAGTTTCTTATTTTTACTAAATTTGCTAAATTTGCTTTGTCATTATGGGTTATTGTGTGTAGATTGATGAGAAAAAATTGTTTTCTATTAATTTTAGAATAAGGCCGTAACGTAACAAAATGTGGATAAGGTCAAGGGGTCTGAATACTTTCTGAATGCACTGTATGTACTAAAAGCCTACTGGCTAGGGCTGTTGCGGTGATCGTATTACCGCCAAACCGGCAGTCATGACCTTTCTAAGGTGATGATTAATTCAAAACACTCATATGCATATTAGAGCTTATGCATAAGCATAGGCCTACAGTATATATGAGCCCAAGTCCGAAACAAAAAACCTGAATTAAAATAATGATTGTACCTTTATGCAATATATAGCCTACCGCATATTACACATGGTAGAAAAACACAAATAAATACTGATTTAAGATATCTTTGGTACATAATTGGTCTAGCCTATAATTATAGTGAATTTGGGTTTGATTTTGAATAGCCTAGTAAAAGGCATTTTTATGTTTTCATAATTAATAGGCTGACACATTACCTTTAGCTACAGAATATCTCACCACCTGAGTTTCCATCTCCTCCCTTCATTCCTTTCTCCAGCGCTCAGAGAGAGGGGCTGTCAACATTGATTAAATATGTTTAGTTCAGAAAGCATGTTACTATCAATGTTCCCGAACAGATTTCACTTGTTTTTCCAAATTAAGCACTGGGTAGCTGCAGGGAAAGGGTTGGAGAGCCCATGGCATACAGAGTTTGGGCGGAATATCACCAGTTGCACAGCAAAATTACCGGAGTAGCCTACCTGACATGAGTAAAAAGCGTACTGGCTGGAAAGTGGCCTCCATTCGCTATTCCAGTGCTTACAGATGACATGTCTTTTTTTCTTGCCCCTGTTCGTGCCCATTTCATAATGGGCCATTCTAAATCAAAACTAATTTTACATATTAGAGACAAGATTAAATTGAGAATAGTCTGATGGGTGAAAATATGATCACTTGATGAGAGAACAACATATGTAGCTTTTTTTTCAGACTTTCTCAAATCATCAATAGCCTATAGTCACATCATGTAGCCCATATGCACTGTATTTTTTGATTGCTAAGGCATTCTAAGGTTTGTATCATTCACAACTAAATTAGCCTTATAACTCTAAATCTAGTGTATAGGACACTTTTACGCTCAAAATAGCCACTTTATATGCGTGCACTCTCGCTCTGGAATGGGAAAAATATCCTTTATATTTTATTCAGCTAAGTTCAATTATATTCTTCTTACTATAATATCTACTGAACAAAAATATAAACACAACATGCAACATTTTCAGCGATTTTACTGAGTTACAGTTCATATAAGGAAATCAGTCAATTGAAATAAATTCATTAGGCCCTAATGTATGGATTTCACATGACTGGGCAGGGGTGCAGCCACTTGGGAGCCAGGCCCACCCACTAGGGAGCCAGGCCCAGCCAATCAGAATGAGTTTTCCCCCACAAAATGGCTTTACAGACAGAAATACTCCTCAGCAACCACCCCCACCCCCCCTCAGACGATCCCACAGGTGAAGAAGCCGGATGTGGAGGTCCTGGGCTGGCGTGGTTACACGTGGTCTGCGGTTGTTAGGCTGGTTGGATGCACAGCCAAATCCTCTAAAACAACGTTGGAGGCAGCTTATGGTAGAATTAAATTCTCTGGCAACAGCTCTGGTGGACATTCTTGCAGTCAGCATGCCAATTGCACACTCCCTCAAAACTTGAGACACCAACCCGTAGCACTCACGTCTGTAGCCATGAAGTACTTTGAAAGGCTGGTCATGGCTCACATCAACACCATCATCCCAGAAACCCTAGACCCACTCCAATTCTCATACCGCCCCAACAGATCCAATCTCTATTGCACTCCACACTGCCCTTTCCCACCTGGACAGAAGGAACACCTACGTGAGAATGCTGTTCATTGACTACAGCTCAGCGTTCAACACCATAATGCCCACCAAGCTCATCACTAAGCTAAGGACCCTGGGACTAAACACCTCCCTCTGCAACTGGATCCGGGACTTCCTGACGGGCCGCCCGCAAGTGTTAAGGGTAGGCAACAACACATCTGCCACGCTGATCCTCAACACGGGATCAGCGTGGCTTAGTCCCCTCCTGTACTCCCTGTTCACCCACAACTGTATGGCCAAGCACGACGCCAACACCATCATTAAGTTTTCCGATGATACAACGGTGGTAGGCCTGATCACCGACAATGATGATACAGCCTATAGGGGGAGGTCAGAGACTTTCACGTAATGTATCCACTATTATTTCTTACAACCGACAAAAGCTCTTGAACATCAGATTGGCAGTTACTCTGCAGTTACTTAGCCCAATTTCGGCTTCTCCTTCGACTCATCTGCCATGGGCTCTCTCTGTAATTCCAACCCAATTTTCTGCTACCCAAGAGGAAAATCCGGCATTACAGAGGCAAGAGAGTGGGGATCCTGGTGAGATTAAGGCGAAGGGAAAACCAGCCACCTCTTCCCTCCATTTTACTGGCAAATGTACAGTGGTGTAAAGTACTTAAGTAAAAATACTTTTAAGTACTACTTAAGTAGTTTTTTGGGGTATCTGTACATTACTTATATTTTTGACTACTTTTGCTTTTACATTCCTTAAGAAAATATTGTACTTTTTACTCCATACATTTTCCTTGACACCCAAAAGTACTCATTACATTTTGAATGCTTAGCAGGACAGGAAAATGGTCCAATTCATGCACTTATCAACAGAAAATCCCTGGTCATCCCTACTGCCTCTGATCTGGCGGACTCACTAAACACACATGCTTCGTTTGTAAATTATTTCTGAATGTTGGAGTGTGCCCCTGGCTATCCGTAAATTTAAAAAACAAGAAAATGGTGCCGTCTGGTTTGCTTAATATAAGGAATCTTAAATGATTTATACTTTTATTTTTTACTTTTGAAGTATACAGTGCTATGAAAAAGTATTTGCCCCCTTTATAATTTTCTCTACTTTTGCATATTTGTGATACTGAATGTTATCAGATCTTCAACCAAAACCTAATATTAGATAAAGGGAACATAAGTGAACAAATAACACAACAATTACATATTTATTTAATTTATTTCATAAACAAAGTTATGCAACACCCAATTCCCCTGTGTGAAAAAGTAATTGCCCCCTTATACTCAATAACTGGTTGTGCCACCTTTAGCTGCAATAACTCCAACCAAATTCTTCCTGTAGTTGTTGATCAGTCTCTCATGTTGCTGTGGAGGAATTTTGGCCCACTCTTCCATGCAGAACTGCTTTAACTCAGTGACGTGTGGGTTTTCAAACATGAACTGCTCGTTTCAAGTCCTGCCACAACATCTCAATTGGGATTAGGTCTGGACTTTGAATAGGCCATTCCAAAACGTCCAATTTGTTGCTTTTTAGCAATTTTCATGTAGACTTGATTGTGTGTTTTGGATCATTGTCTTTCTGCATGACCCAGCTGCGCTTCAGCTTCAGCTCACAGACGGATGGTCTGACATTCTCCTGTAGAATTCTCTGATACAGAGCAGAATTCATGGTTCCTTCTTTTAAGGCAAGTCGTCCAGGTCCTGAGGCAGCAAAGCATCCCCAAACCATGACACCACCACCACCATGCTTGACCTTTGGTATGATGTTCTTACTGTGGAATGCAGTGTTTGGTTTTCGCCAGGTCTCTGACCTCCTCCCTATAGGCTGTCTCATCGTTGTCGGTGATCAGGCCTACCAGTGTTGTGTCGTCGGCAAACTTAATGATGGTGTTGGAGTCGTGCCTGGCCATGCAGTCATGGGTGAACAGGGAGTACAGGAGGGGACTGATCACACACCCCTGAGGGGCCCCCGTGTTGAGGATCAGCGTGGCAGATGTGTTGTTACCTACCCTTACCACCTCGGGGTGGCCCGTCAGGAAGTCCAGGATCCAGTTGCAGAGGGAGGTGTTTAGTCCCAGGGTCCTTAGCTTAGTGATGAGCTTTGAGGGCACTATGGTGTGACTACGCTGAGCTGTAGTCAATGAATAGCATTCTCACGTAGGTGTTCCTCTTGTCCAGGTTGAAAAGGGCAGTGTGGAGTGCAATAGAGATTGCATCACCTGTGGATTTGTTGGGGCGGTATGCAAATTGGAGTGGGTCTAGGGTTTCTGGGATAATGGTGTTGATGTGAGCCATGACCAGCCTTTCAAAGCACTTCATGGCTACAGACATGAGTGCTACGGGTCGGTAGTCATTTAGGCAGGTTATCTTAATGTTCTTGGGCACAGGGACTATGGTGGTCTGCTTGAAACATGTTGGTATTACAGACTCAGGGACATTTTGAAAATGTCAGTGAAGACACTTGCCAGTTGGTCTGCGCATGCTTGGATACACAGCCTGGTAATCCGTCTGGCCCTGCGGCCTTGTGAATGTTGACCTGCTGAAAAGTCTTACTCACATCGGCTATGGAGAGCGTGATCACATAGTCATCCACAACAGCTGATGCTCTCATGTATGCTTCAGTGTTGCTTGCCTCGAAGCGAGCATAGAAGTGATTTAGCTCTTCTGGTAGGCTTGTGTCACTGGGCTGCTCGAGGCTGTGCTTCCCTTTGTAGTCTGTAATAGTTTTTGAGCCCTGCCACATCTGATGAGCGTCAGAGCCGGTGTAGTATGATTCAATCTTAGTCCTGTATTGACTTTTTGCCTGAGGGATTTCTCATAAGCGTCCGGGTTAGAGTCCCGCTCCTTGAAAGCGGCAGCTCTACCCTTTAGCTCAGTGTTGATGTTGCCTGTAATCCATGGCATCTAATTGGGGTATGTACATACGATCAATGTGGGGACTACGTCATCGATGCACTTATTGATGAAGCCAGTGGTTGATGTGGTGTACTCCTCAATGCTATCGGAAGAATCATGGAACATATTCCAGTCTGTGCTAGCAAAACAGTCCTGTAGCTTAGCATCTGCGTCATCTGACCACTTCCTTATTAACTGAGTCACTGGTGCTACCTGCTTTAGTTTTTCCTTATATGCAGGAATCAGGAGGATAGAGTTATGGTCAGATTTGCCAAATGGAGGGCGAGGGAGAGCTTTGTACACTTCTCTGTTTGTGGAGGAAAGGTGGTCTAGAGTTTTTTTCCCTCTGGTTGCGCATTTAACATGCTGGTAGAAATTAGGTAGAATGATTTAAGTTTCCCTGCATTAAAGTCCCCGGCCACTAGGAGCGCCACTTCTGGATGAGCATTTCCTTGTTTGCTTATGGCCTTCTACAGCTCGTTGAGTGCAATCTTAGTGCCAGCATCGGTTTGTGGTGGTAAATAGACAGCTACATAAAATATAGATGAAAACTCTCTTGGTAAATAGTATGGTCTACAGCTTATCATGAGATACTCTACCTCAGGCGAACAAAACCTTGAGACTTCCTTAGTATTAGATTTCATGCACCAGCTGTTGTTTACAAATATACACAGACCGCCACCCCTTGTCTTACTGGAGTCAGCCGTTCTATCCTGCCGATGTAGCGTATATCCCGCAAGCTGTATGTTATCCATGTCATCGTTCAGCCATGACTAGGTGAAACATAAGATATTACAGTTTTTAATGTCCCGTTGGTAGGATAACCTTAATCTTAGGTCGTCCAATTTATTTTCAAATGATTGAACATTTGCTAATAGGATTGATGGAAGAGGCAGTTTACTTGCTCGCCATCGGATCCTTACAAGGCACCCTGACCTACGTCCACGATATCTCCTTCTCTTTCTCATGCTAATGACGGGGATTTGGGCCTTGTCGGGTGTCTGTAGAATATCCTTCGCGTCCGACTCATTGAAGAAAAAATATTTGTCCAATACGAGGTGAGTAATCACTGTCCTGATATCCCGAAGCTTTTTTTGTTCATAAGAGACGGTGGCAAAAACATTATGTACAGAATAAATTACAAATAACACTAAAAAACACACATAAGGATACAATTGGTTAGAGGGCTGCTTTGCTAGCGCTGATTGGAATATGTTTTGAGACTTCGTCGATAACATAGATGGCTTCATTAGAAAATGGATTGTTGACGTTGTACCCACGGTGAGGGTTCACTGCTTCCCCAATCAAAAGCCCTGGATTAACACTGAGGTTCTTGCTAAACTAAAGAGCAGGGCTACAGCACACAGAGCTATCGTAGACAACCCTGATGCTACGGCCGAAGACAGGAATAAGTACAAGAAGGCCCGCTATGACCTCCGGAGAGTCATCAAATGAGCAAAAGGACAATATAGGAATAAGGTGGAATCATATTACACAGGCTCCGACGCCTGCCGCATGTGGCAGGGGCTACAGTCTATTATGGATTATAAAGGAAGACACAACCGTGATCTGCCCAACGATGCCTCTCTGCCAGGCGAATTCAAATCATTTTATGCATGCTTTGACAACAACAACATCGAGCCGGGTGTGAGGGCCATCACCGACCCAGAGGACTGGGTGATCTCGCTCCCTGAAGCTGACGTGAGAAGGGTCTTTAATCAGGTCAACACCCGCAAGGCCTCAGGCTCCGACGGTATTCCAGGGCGCGTTTCACGGTAATTTTGCCATGACACTATACAGCTGATTCAAATGATCAAAGCTTGATGATTAGCTGATCATTTGAATCAGGTGTATAGTGCTAGGGCAAAAACAAAAACGTGCACCCTTTGGGGTCCCGAGGACCGGGGTTTGGGAAACCCTGGGTTAGATACATACATACACAGACCGTATAGACTGCATGAGAGAGGAATGTACACAACGCAACGTCAAGAGGGACAGAGACAGTTCGTGAAAGTATGCCTTATCTACTTTGAAGAACTAGTAAAATGATTTCGTCAGACAGCTCTGCAGCATACTTAGGCAGGCTAGATTAATAGGATGACTAAAGACAGTACAGTATGGAGCACATAGATAACCTTAGATGGTCTGGTTGGCTGACTGCTACTGGCTGAGCAGAGATGAGATGATGACTTTAAGGAATGAAAATAATAAAGTAACAAAGTAATAAACACAACTGAAATATTTTATTATTTCATAATCATTTCAAAATTTTCGATTGACGTCTACCCAATGTGGACCTGACAGAGACAATGGAATATTTTCAATGTTTTGGCAATTGAATGTTCACTATTTTTGGCTTTGGAATTTCTATTAAAAAGCTCTCTAATCATTGTAATGGCATTATTTCATAATGCATTTCATATTTAAAAATATGATCAAAATCAAAAACCGTGATTATGTTTTTAATAATTAAACCGAAACCGAACCAACCTCAAAAAGCATTAATCACTAAGCACTACTTGCTTGAAAACCTGTTTTGATTTAGATATATATTTGCAATTGTGGTGAATGATGGACGGAGTCAGGCGCAGGAGTAAAATAACCGGATGCAGATTTATTCCTTCCAGACATACAATGCGCTTACAACGGCAATCGAAACAGGTACAGGGGAAACAATCCTCCCTGACCAAACACAGTCTCAGAAAATACAATAAATGTAATGACAGGAGAAAATCAACCCTGGCAAAATAAATGAGAGAGTATCTCAACCGAGCTACTCTCCTCCCACATAGAACAATCACTCACAAAGACAAGGGGGCAGAGGGAACACTTATACACAGACTAATTAGGGGATGAGCACCAGGTGTGTGTGATTGACAAGACATGACAAGTGGAGTGATGAGAATGGGAGCGGCAGTAGCTAGTAAGCCGGTGACGACGAACGCCGAAACCTGCCCGAACAAGGAGGGGAGGCAGCCTCGGCGGAAGTCGTAACAGCAATCAATAAATTGAAGGCCTTAATGTTTAATCGTTTTAACCTTCCAAACTCATGTTTGTTATATAAATATAACAAATAATAAAAAGCTTAAAATAATCTGATTGAATCTGAAGATGCTGATTGGCTGTGTTTTTTTTTAGCAAAAGGATTGGCCACAGCTACAGTAAAAGGGATCAGTGCGACTTGGCTAAATTGAATGAGATGGAGTAGTGTGGGCTCGTCACTCAGTCACTCCACTCCGCTCTGGAGAGACGGACACTCTCTAACAGTTGGAGTCCATCAATACAAGAAGAAGGACATTTTAGGGTAGTGTATTAAGTTGTTCTGCTAATAAAGAAGAAGAAAGAAGGGAAATATGAATACATGTGTTTTGATGCCTGAGATCTCTTCAAAACAAATTTAGCCCTCACCATGCTGGAGCCACAAGTCAAAAGACCAACTGCTGTGCTAAATATAAATATACCTCCCTCTCTCTCCTCCCTCATCAAACATGCTAAATACATGGAGTTTCTAAAGAGGTGGGCTCCTCTCTCTCTCTCTCTCTCTCTCTCTCTCTCTCTCTCTCTCTCTCTCTCTCTCTCTCTCTCTCTCTCTCTCTCTCTCTCTCTCTCTCTCTCTCTCTCTCTCTCTCTCTCTCTCTCTCTCTCTCTCTCTCTCTCTCTCTCTCTCTCTCTCTCTCTCGCTCTCTCTCTTCCCTCCTGCCAGACTAAACTCACACAAACCAGAGCCCCACATGTCACCTCAACCTGCCAGGCCCCTATGAAATGAGACAGTGTTATATGGAGGATACAAAGAGGACCCCTTTACCCTCCCCAAGCCCACAAATCCTTTTCCTGGAAGACCTTGAGCATGATGACAGCCAGATAGCACTTTACCATGGTTCCCCCTTCTAAAGGAAAACATTGGCCTGACACATTTTTGGCTAATTGGTATGGATGGAGCTACCAGCTACCCTCTCATTCAGGAGGAATTTCCTGTCTCCAAGGTTACAGGTAGTGTTGGGGAAGCTACTCTGGAAATATAATTTACGAAGCTACCATTTACTTCACACTGGAAGAAGTTAAACTACACTAAAGCTACCCTTAAGAATAATATTGTTAACTTCATAAAATTTACTTTGAAAAAGTAGTTCACTACATTGAAACGACTTTGTTATAAATAATCATATTTCAATCTGAAATGTCATAGACTACAATTTGCAAGAACAGATCACTCTGGAGTCAGATGTTAACTAAATGTGTAATTTGGCCTATTCTAAACACAATAACTATGTTTCAAGTGAGAATTAGGCAGGTCTGATGCCGAAAAAGAAAGAAGTTCTTGCCTACTTCACCCATATTTTATTTAATTATTGCCAAAAAAAGTAGTTAGCAAAAAAGTTATTAACTAACACTGTTTATATGCCACTGCCTTGTCTTGGGTTGACTGCAGCATTCCATAATGTGAACAGACTCTCAAAATCAAATCAAATCAAATGTATTGGTCACGTACACATGGTTAGCAGATATTATTGCGAGTGTAGCGAAATGCTTGTGCTTCTAGTTCCGACAGTGCAGCAATATCTAGCAAGTAATATCTAACAGTTCCACAACAAATATCTAACACACAAATCTAAGTAATGGAATGGAATAAGAATATATAAATATATGGATGAGCAATGTCATTGTCAGAGTGGCATAGGCTAAGATGCAATAGATAGTATAGAATGCAGTATATACATATGAGATGGGTAATGTAAGACATGTAAACATTATTAAAGTGGCATTATTAAAGTGACTAGTGTTCCATTTATTAAAGTGGCCAGTGATTTTCAAGTCTGTATGTAGGCAGCAGCCTCTCTGTGCTAGTGATGGCTGTTTAACAGTCTGATGGCCTTGAGATAGAAGCTGTTTTTCAGTCTCTCGGTCCCAGCTTTGATGCACCTGTACTGACCTCGCCTTCTGGATGATAGCGGGGTGAACAGGCAGAGGCTCGGGTGGTAGTTGTCCTTGATGATCTTTTTGGCCTTCCTGTGACATTGGGTGCTGTAGGTGTCCTGGAGGGCAGGTAGTTTGCCCCCGGTGATACGTTGTGCAGACCGCACCACCCTCTGGAGAGCCCTGCGGTTGTGGGCGGTGCAGTTGCTGTACTAGGCGATGATATAGCCGACAGAATGCTCTCAATTGTGCATCTGTAAATGTTTGTGAGGGTTTTAGGTGACAGGCTACTGAGGTTGAAGAGACACTGTTGCGCCTTCTTCACCACAATGTCTGTGTGGGTGGACCATTTCAGTTTGTCAGTGATATGTATGCTGAGGAACTTAAAACGTTCCACCTTCTCCACTGCTGTCCCGTCGATGTGGATAGGGGGGTTTCCTGAAGTCCACGATCATCTCCTTTGTTTTGTTGACGTTGAGTGAGAGGTTACTTTCCTGACACCACACTCCCAGAGCCCTCACCTCCTCCATGTAGGCTGTCTCATTGTTGTTGGTTATCAAGCCTACTACTGTTGTGTCATCTGCAAACTTTATGATTGAGTTGGAGGCGTGCATTGCTACGCAGTCATTGGTGAACAGGGAGTACAGGAGGGGGCTGAGCACACACCCTTGTGGGGCCCCAGTGTTGAGGATCAGTGAAGTGGAGATTATGTTTCCTACCTTCACACCTGGGGGCGGCCCGTCAGGAAGTCCAGGACCCAATTGCACAGGGCGGGGTTGAGACCCAGGGCCTCAAGCTTAATGATGGGCCACCCCCAGGTGTTGAATGCTATGGTGTTGAATGCTGAGCTATAGTCAATGAACAGCATTCTTACATAGGTATTCCTCTTGTCCAGATGGGATAGGGCAGTGTGCAGTGTGATGGCAATTGCATCGTCTGTGGACCAATTGGGGCGGTAAGCAAATTGAAGTGGGTCTAGGGTGTCAGGTAAGGTGGAGGTGATATGATCCTTGACTAGTCTCTCAAAGCACTTCATGATGACAGAAGTGAGTGCTATGGGGCGATAGCCATTTAGTTCAGTTACCTGCATTCTTGGGTACAGGAACAGTGGTGGCCATCTTGAAGCATGTGGGGACAGCAGACTGGAATAGGGAGAGATTGAATATGTCCGTAAACAAACCAGCCAGCTGGTCTGCGCATGCTTTGAGGACGTGGCTAGGAATGCCATCTGGGCCGGCAGCCTTGCGAGGGTTAACACGTTTAAATGTCTTACTCGCGTCGGCCACAGAGAAGGTCCTTGGTAGCTGGCTGCGTCGGTGGCACTGTGTTATCCTCAAAGTGGGCAAAGAACTTGTTTAGCTTGTCTGGCAGCTCACCTGTCTGACACACACCTATACTGCTGAGTCTATGGTTCTTTGCATACATTTTCTTTGCGTTTTCCACCATAGTGATGCCTAGTAGGAGTGCTTATCTAGGATCAGGTACCTGCTGTCCATTTTATGTTACTCATTATGATCTAAAACGCAAAACAGATCAGCACTTCTACTCTGAGATGCTTTATTAATATGGGCCCAGGAACTTTTTGCAAGAAAAGGTGCCGAAAGGTATTTTTTGATTGATGTTGTGAAAATGATCTGCTTGCTCTGCTGATGACACTTCAAAGGCAGTGTCAGGTGGTGTCAACATTTGCAGCTCATACTAAAAAAATCCTATAGGAATTCAAGAGTAAATACTGTATATGGGTACGTCTGGAGCTACAGAACAACATCTGACTATTTTACACAAATGACATATTGTCCATATGATGCCAGGACCCAGTCAAATGAGATGATTGTGTTAGTTCCACAAAGTAAGAAACAGAAGCCTTATAACTAATAGAACTGCAATAGTATCTAAAGTTGGAACATTTTGTTACATTTTTCACATAAAAGCCCTCTGTGCCCAAAAGTGACATTTCTCATTGAGGAGCTTTAAAAGCTTTTTCGTCTCTTGCTGAGTAATATCTGCAGGACATAGTTGTAATAACCTGCCTGGTCTGCATGAACGCACCGGGAACTTTCCAAAACAGATTGCTCTTCATACCGTTTCCCCCTTACCAATACTGCAATACTTTAACAGACCATTGCTGTTCCTCTCCTGGACTGCAAATGGGCTGTGGTGACGTCTGAAGAGCTGTTTGCAAGGCCTTTAAAGAGACATGGGATTGCTGGCCAACCAGGAAGCTCTATTGGCCTGTCTGGGGGCACCAAGACTCTGACTCAGACAGGAAATATAAGATATATTCCTTATTCTTCTAAATGGTTCCAGCATTCCTCAGACACAAACAATGGAAGCTGACTATACTACAGTATATAGTCCTGTTGCTCTAAAAGAAATATACAGATTTTCTGTGGCATGTTTTTTTTACTGCATGGGGCAATTTCAAACAAATCCCTGCAGGCAGGGATGATTGTAATGTGTTTTTATTCCGCTTCCAGATGTTGGCTTTCCAGTGACTCATTGGTGCCTCATTCATTATACTGTAGCCTAAACTAAAATATAAACGCAACATGTAAAGTGTTGGTCCCATGTTTAATGAGCTGAAATAAAATATCCTAGACATTTTCCATACGCACAAAAAGCTTATTTCTCTCAAATTGTTTGCACAAATTTGTTTACATCCATGTTAGTGAGCATTTCTCCTTTGCCAAGATAATCCATCCACCTGACAGGTGTGGCATATCAAGAAGCTGATTAAACAGCATGATCATTACACAGGTGCACCTTGTGCTGGGGACAATAAAAGGCCACTCTAAAATGTGCAGTTTTGTCACACAACACAATGCCAACAAAGTTTTGAGGGAGCGTGCAATTGGCATGCTGACTGCAGGAATGTCCACCAGAGCTGTTGCCAGAGAATTTAATGTTCATTTCTCTACCATAAGCTGCCTCAAACATAGTTTTAGAGAATTTGGCAGTACGTCCAACCGGCCTCACAACCGCAGACCACGTGTAACCACGCCAGCCCAAGATCTCCACATCCGGCTTCTTCACCTGCGGAATGGTCTGAGACGAGCCACCCAGACAGCTGATTATTAATTTTTTTGCACAACCGAAACATTTCTGCACAAACTGTCAGAAACCGTCTCAGGTAAGCACATCTGCGTGCTCGTCGTCCTCACCAGGGTCTTGACCTGACTGCAGTTCGGCATCATAACCGACTTCAGTGGGCAAATGCTCACCTCCAATGGCCACTGGCACGCTGGAGAAGTGTGCTCTTCACGGATGAATCCCGGATTCAACTGTACCGGGCAGATGGCAGACAGCTTGTATGGCGTTGTGTGGGCGAGCGGTTTGCTGATGTCAACGTTGTGAACAGAGTGCCCCATGGTGGCGGTGGGGTTATGGTATGGGCAGGCATAAGCTACGGACAACGAACACAATTTCATTTTATAATTGGCTATTTGAATGCATAGAGATACCATGACGAAATCCTGAGGCCCATTGTCGTGCCATTCATCCGCCGCCATCACCTCATGTTCCAGCATGATAATGCACGGCCACATGTCGCAAGGATCTGTACACAATTTCTGGAAGCTGAAAATGTCCCAGTTCTTCCATGGCCTGCATACTCACCAGACATGTCACCAATTGAGCATGTTTGGAATGCTCTGGATTGACGTGTACGACAGCGTGTTCCAGTTCCCGCCAATATCCAGCAACTTTGCACAGCCATTGAAGAGGAGTGGGACAACATTCCACAGGCCACAATCAATAGCCTGATCAACTCTATGTGATGGAGATTTGTCGTGCTGCATAAGCCAGATGGTGGTCACACCAGATACTGACTGGTTTTCTGATCCACGCCCCTACCTTTTTTTTAAAGGTATCTGTGACCAACAGATGCATATCTGTATTCCCAGCCATGTGAAATCCATAGATTAGGACCTAATGAATTTATTTCAATTGACTGATTTCCTTATATAAACTCTAAAATCTTTAAAATTGTTGCATGTTGAGTTTATAGTTTTGTTCATAAGAAAGAATGTCAATTTAGTCAGGAATACAAATTATACAAATGAACTCGTTAGCAGGTACCTTATCATACTGTGGAGAGAGATCTCCATGATATTATGACACCAGGCAGGCATACAGAGGAGAAACAACAACTAGGGAATATATATGACTTCCTTTCTGCAGTAAGTCCTCCCCTCCCCTCATCCCACAAGTAGAGTTTAACCTACTTCCAGTAATGTTTGTCCAAAATGAGTAATAGTCTCCAGGAAATGAATTATTTGATTCGTATAGGCGACCCAGAAATACGCACCATTTGATCTTTGCCATCCACCAAATTTGGACGGAACAGCAGCAATTGTACATATAAGACCATGAATAATTCCTTTTGACGATGGATAGGCTAACTCATTGTAACGCCCATATCCCATTACTTATAAATGTGCTATTTCCTTTGCACAATAGTTTACAAAAGTTTTGAGGATTACAGTATAACAGTGGATTTTCAGCTCCATGATACATTATTGATATTGATGTAGGAAAAACACAGTTGGAAAGTTCATTGTGTGAAATATCATAACCTCACCCTCAGGCCTATTTTTATCTCCTGTGCTGTGCTGTGGCTACGTCCCAAATGGTACCCTATTCACTATATGTTTTAGCTTAAGGTCCCAGCGAGGTCATCTGAGCGAGGTACTAAGGGAAGCTGTACTGATCTGATTCTGTTATATAAATGTTCATCTTTCTGCATCCAGATACGTTTTTATGTAGGCACGTAATGTTGTGGATGGAAATGAGTCAAAAGGAAGAGAAAAAAAGTTATTTTCTCCCACCAGAGAAAGCAATATTCATGAATGTGCCAAACTATTTCAGAGTTCAGCAGTTTGAAGTGAGAATGAGATGGTGGTGCGAACACATATATTGGCAACACAAAAATTGACCATTATCTGTAGACTGATCTTCTCAGATGTCACAAACTGGAAAAGCATGGCAAATTAGACTTGAAACAGATGGACTATCTGAAATCCATGCTGGTGTGCGTGCATGCGTGTGTGGATGTGTGAGTACGTGTGTGTGCGTGTGTGCGTGTTTGTGTATAGTTTGTTTTTCCCTCTTTAACTTCACTAAGTAAAGTTATATTATTTAGATTCAGAGCAACACTTTCCCCAATGTCTGGTAAATACTTTGGAGACATCCCTCTAACCTGTTTCTGACCTCTAGCTGCTTGAATGCGTAATGACCATCAAGTCACATTAGCTGCTTGATTTATTTGATGCCCTAATAAAATCTGAATAAAACAGTGTGATGATGCAGAATGGAAATGTAGAGGTTCTCCGCAGTAGAGAGTTAAGAAATAACAATCTATGGCCTCCCAGGTGGCAACCACATGAGGTCATTACCTAATGGTCACGGTAGAGGCTTTTTATTGTCCAGTGAAAGATATGTGTGGTTAAATCACACATGCCTGGTTTAGCCCACACAAGGGACCTCTTCAGCAGATACTACCCACTGGCTGTGTCCAAATACCCATACTTGCGTCCTAAATAGTAGGCTGTTTGAGTATGCGAAAAAATTAAGTTTAATAATATGCAACATTTCGAAAATCAAGTATACTTGAAATGCCCGGATGTCATACTCATTTAGGCTTTGACAACAGCTGATCAATTAGATATGGGGATGCGCTACCGAAATCAACGAATAGCGGGAAACAACGCAATTTGAATAGCATGTGACATTTCAAAATAGAGTATGGTTTAAATGCCAGGATGTTATACTCATTTTGGCTTTTCATCTAGTAGAATTCAATGCACACTTTTCCACAATGCATTGGAAGAGGTGGGCTGCGAGTGATAGGCCCTAGTTCTCTTCAAGTAGCCAAACAACAAAATTAGGGTACTTAGTTGGGAAGATGTCCAAAGCTTCTGCGGTGGTGTTCAAATGTAGGCTAAGTAATTTTTGTTCTCCTTAATATGATCAAGAATATTGCATTTTAGGCAAAACATTTTCCCAAAGTGGACTTCTGTTTTCTCACTGAAAAGGGTTTCTTGTTCTCTTGGCCTTCGTCACAGCTTTTAAACTAAATACTAAACCATCTATGATTTCTGAATGTGTCGGCACCAGGGACTAGGGATGTGGCTGCGTTATTAATGTCATGTTAATCAGTTTTTTTTTATTTGAACATATGGATTGTTTTAGTTTTGTAGGCTAGGCTACCTATTTAATTATTTAATTTATGTATCAAGCCTTAGCAGTCATTCTGATCTCGTTCCCAATGATCATTTGCACCCGACACGTTGTTCTGTGCAATAGCCTTTTGATTTGATCATTTGAAAAGTTTTTGTGTGTGTACTAGGCCATTTGATTTAATATATATATGCTACAGCACTTTGGTTTCACTAATAGTCTGCCTAGAACCAGCCTGAGTAGGCATATAATCAGCTATTATCAGGCTGGTTAATGCGATGAGTGTCTGTTGAATTTGGAAAAAATCCACTTGCACTCGGCCCCGCCCCACCTACTCAGCCGATCAGGAGCTGCTACTGAGTTGCGGCCGTGGCATACTGCATACGGTGCGTGTTAAATAGTATGTGACGATGAGTAAATAGTATGCAGTTTAAGTATGTAGTACGCCACTATGGGTATTCAGACACGGACCCTGGTTGAATCAACGTTGTTTCCACACAATTTCAATTAAATTAATTTTAACCAACGTTGTCGAATAGACGTTGAATTGATGTCTGTGCCCAGTGGGTACTGCCTGCATGCGAGGTCAGAGGTGACATCTGGGCTTAAATGTGTTTTACTCTCCCGCCTTCTGTTAGCTTACTTTCTCTTCGGGTGTAAGAAGGTTGAACGTGTTTGCATTTTTCAGCTGTTGAAAATGTTACTGTTCATGTATCCATCCAGCTAACTGGCTTTCGCTTCATACAGTGTACCACATCACTGTGAATGCTCAAGGCTAGTATGTTAGCTAGTGGTCCTCTGTAGCTCAGCTGGTAGAGCACGGTGCTTGTAACGCCAGGGTAGTGGGTTTGATCCCCGGGACCACCCATACACAAAAATGTATGCACGCATGACTGTAACTCGCTTTGGATAAAAGCGTCTGCTAAATGGCATATTATTATTATTACACCCTCAAGGCTCATACATTAGATGATGATTTCCTTTGCATCTCTGTATCTCCTTTTTGAACTCGCTCCCCCCCTTTTCCTCTTTCCTCGCAACACTGATCCTTTTAGCTACATGACTATATTTATCTGTTAAGTGCTCTTAATCAGAGAATCTAACATTTACCCTTAGTGGAGTGAATAGATAGATATTCCTTGTTTTTTTCCCACAGTAGGGTCGTTCCATTTCAGCAAGCCATGACACCCACCATCTCAGATTGTTCTGAAATCGTTTCTGTAGTTAGAAACAGATAACATTAGAATTCCTGCAACATTGTTTTGTTGAAATATAATTTGATCTCTGAGAAACAAAGCTAATTGATTGCACTCAAATTGGCAATTTTAATTGATAGGATTCATATAATATTTCATAAAAATATTACCTAACATCTGATTTTGGGCCACCCACTGACCCCCCACACCAAACCCACCCCAACAACGAGTATACAGTATCAGTTCTCTATGTCTGACAAGTAGTACGGAGCTGCGGCTCTGAGTATTGTTTCTTCATCCTATTTAATGTTTTCTCAGTGAATTTGGTGAGGCTTTTTTTCCCCTCTTCAGAGAAATTAGTCATTGAAGTTGTTAGGTTTATGTCCCATCCTACATCCTGATATTTCAAGGTTCTGGCCACTAGATGTTGCCTTTGAAGTTTTTGTCATTTAGCAGACGCTCTTATCTAGAGTGACTTACAGTTAGTGCATTCATCTTAAGATAGCTAGGTGGACAACCAAATATCACAGTCATAGTAAGTACATTTTTCCTCAATAAAGTAGCTATCAGCAAAGTCAGAGGTAGTAAGAGGGAAAAAAGTCAAGTGTGAGTGTTAGTTCAGGAAAGGCTTTTTTGGGGCCGAGGGAGTGCGAGTGGGTGCTGCGGGATTATTTAAGACACTCTTTGAAGAGGTAGGGTTTCAAATGTTTTCGGAAGATGGGCAGGGACTCTGCTGTCGAAGCTTCAGGGGGAAGCTTTTCTGCTCTTAGGTTGTTTAGTTTTTTTAAAATCCAAATCATCCTAAAGTATCAAAAAAATAATTGTGTAATTCAATGATGGTACTTATAGATTATTTGGATATGAAGCAAAGAAATGCTAATATAGGTACTATTGACTTGCATTGGATTTGTGCCACAAATGTTTGCATTTGAAAACAGTGACCAGGTAAACAAAACCAAAACATGGGTTGCTGTCATACCGTGTCCATAAACTGCTTACAGGGAAAGGAAACCATTATGTCATTCTGTAATTTGGGTGAACTATCCCTTTAAGAAAGCAGGAACAGCACCATCTAGTGGTCAGAACCTGGTAATATCAGGATGTAGGATGGGACATAAACCTGACAACTTCAATGACCAATTTCTCTGAACAGGGGGAAAAACATCACCAAATTCACTGACAATACATTACATAGGATGAAGAAACAATACTCCGAGCCACAGCTCCATACTACTTGTCAGACATAGAGAACTCGTACTGTATAGTCATTGTTTGGGTTGGGATTTGCGTGGGCTGTGGGGGGTCCGTGGGTGGCTTTTGACCATTTCTTTGGATTCCTCATGTCTTACTCATGAACCACGTTTCCATCCAAAGTTGTATGTGGGTAAAAATCATGACAGCTGTGATGGAAACAGGAAGTTTCGGTACAATTGTAGAAATGCTGACAGATAATTTGTTCGTTCGACATGGTGGGATGTTTTTGCGAGAAATTGAGGTTTCTTTATGCGCAAATATTGATATAATAACCATCATATCGAAGTAAACTTGGAGTCACGTGATGATCTGGTGTGTGGTCCTCCCACTACGACTCATGAAACAATGCAGCTTATTAGGCTACAGATTAAATAAATTATGATGAGCTTCACAGGGTGGGTAAAACTGCACGGTGATGAGTTTGATGCTGCTTTCCAAAAAATATAGAGGGCCTTATTCTGGTAACATGATGATCAATGCTTGACTGCCGTTTGACAAATTAAAATATTCTCGCTCTTATCAATAATAATCTCATCATGTAGACTAGCCTACCCTCACATCCTACCCACACTGTATCTGCAAGCTGTTGGCTAGAGCACATGTGCCAAGACCAGAGTAGGCACATTTGCTATTTAACGCAACATTTTTGTGACAAAACTATTGGTAGAGTTGAAAATGCGATGGAAACACATTGAACTTTAGATTTTTATTTGGTACATGAAAATATTTTGTGTGCACAACGTCATCACGCAAAGATTTTTATCTGCAACAAGTCAGTTTGTTGGAAACACACCACTGGTGGGAAAATATTTTCTTTGTGCGGATTTTAGAATATTCACATGAAAATATGTTGCCAATTGGAAGGAAACCTAGCTATTGTTAGAAAAAATGTTGGTCCAAATTGGATGATAGGTACTATATTTATTTAATACTATATGAATCCTATACATAAAAATAGCAAATTTGGGTGCAATCAATTAGCTTAATTTCTCAGAGATCAAATTATATTTCAACAAAATAGTGTTGCAGGAATGCTAATCTTATCTGTTTCTAAACGCAGAAACAAATTTCGCACAATCTGAAATCCTCTTTCTTGTATTTTTTGAGGTGGGATGACCCATTTCAATTAGTTGCCTTGGAGACACTCTGGAAGGCTCCGGAGCACAATTGGTGTGTTCGGTCGGGATGAAAGTGTTGACAAGCAGGAGAGGGCGCACACACTGACTTTCAGCACAAACAGATGGCCCTTTAGCCACAGGCTTAGGAGTAACACAGTCACAGATTCTGCATCACACACACACCTCTGCTGAGATGGCCCCTTAGCCACAGGCATTACACACACAGTCACAGACCTCCTCAGATTATTTTCAACCACAGATAAGAACAGGCCCAGTCCCTTGAAAGCTTGGATGCTTGTGTTAGGTGAGGGGGGAAGCTGTGACGTATTTTGCAAGGTGGTGGTGGTGGGGATGGGTGATATATGGATGGATGTGTGGATACGTGTTATTAACCCTTCCCCCTCTGGGGAGGAACCCTCTCAAGTGTTCAATTAAGCCAGGTTAGTGTGTGTGAGGGATAGAGGTGAATATTTTGTCATGATTATGTGGTTTTGGAAGAGCTGTGAGTGACGAAATCAGATGGAAATGTATCTTTAACATGTAGAGGGTTTATAGCTTTCATTTCCTTGGCTTTTTGAAGGGGTTACCTGGTAACCGAGTGCTTTGATCCATTTAATGCACAGCAATTAAAAAAGGAAAATCTCTATGGCAATATTGTTATTCTGCTACAGTCCTTCTGACAGAATGGTCTGTACTCTGTGTACACTCCAAAAAATCCTGAGTTAAAAACAAACCAATTTGGGTTATTTGGTATTCCAGCACTGGGTAAATATTGGACAGAACACACACTGGGTTATTTTGACCCAGCCAGTAGGGTTGTGTGAATAACCCAACATGTTGGGTTGTTGGGATTACCCAAACATGGGTTAATTTAATCATCAGTTGGGTATTTTTTACTCTCATACTGGATTGACCTAGCAGCTGGGTCTTTTTTAATGTAATCCTTAAGTTATCTTCAGCAGGTGTGGCTTATTAGGGGTCGTTTTTTAAAGATAGATCTTGTTGGCCACCCATGAGAATAAATGTCATCATGTTAAGTTTACATACTGCAAATTCAAAGTTTCCTTACTTTTTTGTTGCATTTTACACATTCTTCTATACTATTAAGGTTATGTATTACATATTATAATAAGGTATACCACCTTATTGTATCCCACAATGGATTTACATAGGCTTTTAGGGAACTCATACACTTCTGTAAGCTTAATTGAACCTACAAAAATGTTAATGTTCAACCTTGATAACTATACAACAGAACAGATGAACAGGAATGACATTTACTCTCATGGGTGGCTAAAAATAACAATCTGTAAGCCACGCCCCTACTAAACTACACCTCCAGTCTTCTGATCTGACCTGCTGTGTCATATCTCAATAACCCAGCACCAATAACCCAGCATCCATAACCCAGCACCCATAAACCAGCACCCAGCATCAATAACCCAGCAGTTTTTAAAGAAAACAACCCAACTAAGTGACCCAACGCCTGCAATCCAGCAGTTGGGTCAACCAGACAAACCAGAATTGTTTACAGTGTACTCTGTAGGCTGAGGAACGTTGTGTTAAGTTTATATCAGCTCCTTATCTGTGGCAGGATGACTATACTTCAGTTCAGACCTCCTTATTCCAGCAATTCAGTGGATACATGCCGTCATAACTGTCCACAGAGACATAACCTCTAATCTGGTAGTGCATGTTTTTTTTACCTTAGAAATATCAGAAATTATTTGAACATTTCTGTTCCTGTGCCTGTAACTTTAAATAAAACATCTCAGCAAGTCTGATCTCCTGTGGAAGTGTCATCTCCTGTGAATCACAAGGCATTTCTCTCTTATTAAAAACATTATTTCTATTGATGATTCCTTTTTCTAACCATGAGAAGCCATTGGATCTTAGCCTGCCAGGAGTAATGAGTGACAACTTGGGATTGATTAGAATAACCCCAGTCAGATTATAGTTTTCTCACAGTCAGAGCAGAGCTGTCAGGCAGTGCATATCGCTTGATGCCTTCACAATTCAATGAGTTCCTATCCAGGAATGCCGGGTCCTGAAAATATCCAGGCTACAGCATCTTCCGTACTGTGGGGAGTCACATATGGGAAGTATTTAAACCTGCCGAGCCAATGTCTCTGTCTGAGAAGACAGTCCCTAATTGGGGTTGGAGTCGCAAGTCTGGTTGGAGACGCAGGTCGTGCATGCGTGCACTCACTCACACGTGTGTGTTGGAGACAGAACACATTAAGAGGAAAGACAGAGCTCGAGAGCAAATCGAGAGAGACTGAGAGAATAGGTGTGAAAAAGTAAGAAGTACAGTGCCTTTGGAAAGTATTCAGATCCCTTGACTTTTTCCACATTTTGTTACGTTACACCTTTGTCAGCAATTACAGCATCAAGTCTTCTTGGGTATGACGCTACAAGCTTGGCACACCTTCTCCCATTCTTCTCTGCAGATCCTCTCAAGCTCTGTCAGGTTGGATGGGGAGCGTTGCTGCACAGCTATTTTCAGGTCTCTCCAGAGATGTTAGATCGGGTTCAAGTCTGGGCTCTGGCTGGGCCACTCAAGGACATTCAGAGACTTGTCCCGAAGCCACTTGTCACGACTTCCTCCGAAGCTGCCTCCTCTCCTTGTTCGGGCAGGCTTCGGCATTCAGCGTCACCGGCCTTCTAGCCACTGCCGCATCACATCTCATCATTCCATTTGTTTTGTCTTGTCTATTACACACACCTGGTTCATATCCCCTCATTAGTACGTGTATACATGTTCCCTCTGCCCCCTTGTCCTTGTGGGTGATTGTTTAATGTGAGGAGAGAGTAGCTCGGTTGAGCTACGTGTATTTTGTATTGCCGGGGTATATTTTCCCTGTGTGCCTGTTTTGTTCCAGTGCGCCTGTTTTGCGCACTGGACTGTTTGACGCTATCCTGCTAACTCTGTATTCCGGAATAAACTCTGTATTCTGTGATTTACCCTCCTGCGCCTGACTCCTTCAAATCATCCATCACACCACTCCTGCGTTGTCTTGGCTGTGTGCTTATGGTCGTTGTCCTGTTGGAAGGTGAACCTTCGCCCCATTCTGAGGTCCTGAGCGCTCTGGGGCAGGTTTTCATCAAGGATCTCTCTGTACTTTGCTCCGTTCATCTTTCCCTCGACTAGTCTCCCAGTCCCTGCCGCTGAAAAACATCCCCACAGCATGATTTTGCCACCACTATGCTTCACCGCAGGGATGGTGCCAGGTTTCCTGTAGAATGACGCTTGAAATTCAGGCCAAAGAGTTCAATCTTGGTTTCATCAGACCAGAGAATCTTGTTTCTCATGGTCTGAGTCTCTTTAGGTGCCATTTGGCAAACTCCAAGCGGGCTGTCATTTGCCTTTTACTGAGGAGTGGCTTCCGTCCGGCCACTCTACCATAAAGGCCTGATTGGTGGTGCTGCAGAGATGGTTGTCCTTCTGGAAGATTCTCCCATCTCCATAGAGGAACTCTAGAGCTCTGTCAGAGTGACCATCGGGATCTTGGTCACCTCCCTGACCAAGGCCCTTCTCTCCCGATTGCTCAGTTTGGTCGGGCAGCCAGCTCTAGGAAGAGTCTTGGTGGTTCCAAACTTCTTCCATTTAAGAATGATGTAGGCCACTGTGTTCTTGGGGATCTGCAATGCTGCAGACATTTTTAGGTACCCTTCCCCAGATCTGTGCCTTGACACAATCCTGTCTCGGATCTCTACGGACAATTCCTTCGACCAAAAAAGTGATTTAAAAATATATTTAATATTTGAGATTCTTCAAATAGCCACCCTTTGCCTTGATGACAGGTTTGCACATTCTTGGCATTCTCTCAACCAGCTTCATGAGGTAGTCACCTGGAATGCATTTCAATTAACAGGTGTGCCTTGTTAAAAGTTAATTTGTGGAATTTCTTTCCTTCTTCATGCGTTTGAGCCAATCAGTTGTGTTGTGACAAGGTAGGGGAGTATACAGAAGTTAGAAGATTTGCTAAAAGACCATGTCCATATTATTGCAAGAACAGCTCAAATAAGCAAAGAGAAACGAAAGTCCATCATTACTTTAAGACATGAAGGTCAGTCAATCCGGAACATTTCAAGAACTTTGAACGTTTCCTCAAGTGCAGTCGCAAAAACCATCAAGCGCTATGCATTCCAACTGTGCTATTTTGTTAGTTTTTTTGCATTGTTTGTAACTTATTTTGTAACTTATTGTGTACATAATGTTGCTGCTACCGTCTCTTATGACCGAAAATAACTTCTGGAAATCAGAACAGTGATTACTCACCTCGAACTGGACAAAGATGTTTCTTTAACGAGTCCGACGCGAAGGATAAACTGCTTTCTCTGGAACGGGGCCAAATCCCTGTCATTTGCGTGAAGAAAAGATGGAGAAAAAGGGGGCGGAAGTCGGGCTGCCTTCTGAGAATTCGTAGGCGAGTGAGTAAACATCCACAACCATCCGTTCTATTGGCCAACGTGCAATCATTGGAAAACAAAATGGATGATTTACGATCAAGAATATCCTACCAACAGGACATTAAAAACTGAGTCGTGGCTGAACAACGACATGGATAATATAGAGCTGGCTGGGTTTTCCGTGCATCGGCAGGACAGAGAAACTACATCTGGTAAAACGAGGGACGGGGGTGTGTGTCTATTTGTTAATATCAGCTGGTGCTTGATGTCTAATATTAACGAAGTCTCAAGGTATTGCTCGCCTGAGGTAGAGTAACTTATGAGAAGCTGTAGATCAAACTATCTAACAAGAGAGTTCTCATCTATATTATTCGTAGCCGTCTATTTACCACCACAAACCGATACTGGCACGAAGACCGCACTCAACGAGCTGTAGAAGGCCATAAGCAAACAAGGAAATGCTCATCCAGAAGTGGCGCTCCTAGTGGCCAGGGACTTTAATGCAGGAAAACTTAAATCCGTTTTACCTGATTTCTACCAGCATGTCACATGTGCAACCAGAGGAAAAAAAACTCTAGACCACCTTTACTCCACAAACAGAGATGCATACAAAGCTCTCCCTCGCCCTCCATTTGGCAAATCTGACCATAATTCTATCCTCCTGATTCCTGCTTACAAGCAAAAACTAAAGCAGGAAGTACCAGTGACTCGCTCAATATGGAAGTGGTCAGATGACACGGATGCTACGCTACAGGACTGTTTTGCTAGCACAGACTGGAATACAGTGGGGAAAAAAAGTATTTAGTCAGCCACCAATTGTGCAAGTTCTCCCACTTAAAAAGATGAGAGAGGCCTGTAATTTTCATCATAGGTACACGTCAACTATGACAGACAAATTGAGAAAAGAATTCCAGAAAATCACATTGTAGGATTTGTAATGAATTTATTTGCAAATTATGGTGGACAATAAGTATTTGGTCACCTACAAACAAGCAAGATTTCTGGCTCTCACAGACCTGTAACTTCTTCTTTAAGAGGCTCCTCTGTCCTCCACTCGTTACCTGTATTAATGGCACCTGTTTGAACTTGTTATCTGTATAAAAGACACCTGTCCACAACCTCAAACAGTCACACTCCAAACTCCACTATGGCCAAGACCAAAGAGCTGTCAAAGGACACCAGAAACAAAATTGTAGACCTGCACCAGGCTGGGAAGACTGAATCTGCAATAGGTAAGCAGCTTGGTTTGAAGAAATCAACTGTGGGAGCAATTATTAGGAAATGGAAGACATACAAGACCACTGATAATCTCCCTCGATCTGGGGCTCCACGCAAGATCTCACCCCGTGGGGTCAAAATGATCACAAGAACGGTGAGCAAAAAATCCCAGAACCACACGGGGGACCTAGTGAATGACCTGCAGAGAGCTGGGACCAAAGTAACAAAGCCTACCATCAGTAACACACTACGCCGCCAGGGACTCAAATCCTGCAGTGCAAGACGTGTCCCCCCTGCTTAAGCCAGTACATGTCCAGGCCCGTCTGAAGTTTGCTGGAGTGCATTTGGATGATCCAGAAGAGGATTGGGAGAATGTCATATGGTCAGATGAAACCAAAATAGAACTTTTTGGTAAAAACTCAACTCGTCGTGTTTGGAGGACAAAGAATGCTGAGTTGCATCCAAAGAACACCATACCTACTGTGAAGCATGGGGGTGGAAACATCATGCTTTGGGGCTGTTTTTCTGCAAAGGGACCAGGACGACTGGTCCGTGTAAAGGAAAGAATGAATGGGGCCATGTATCGTGAGATTTTGAGTGAAAACCTCCTTCCATCAGCAAGGGCATTGAAGATTAAACATGGCTGGGTCTTACAGCATGACAATGATCCCAAACACACCGCCCGGGCAACGAAGGAGTGGCTTCGTAAGAAGCATTTCAAGGTCCTGGAGTGGCCTAGCCAGTCTCCAGATCTCAACCCCATAGAAAATCTTTGGAGGGAGTTGAAAGTCCGTGTTGCCCAGCGACAGCCCCAAAACATCACTGCTCTAAAGGAGATCTGCATGGAGGAATGGGCCAAAATACCAGCAACAGTGTGTGAAAACCTTGTGAAGACTTACAGAAAACGTTTGACCTGTGTCATTGCCAACAAAGGGTATATAACAAAGTATTTAGAAACTTTTGTTATTGACCAAATACTTATTTTCCACCATAATTTGCAAATAAATTCATTAAAAATCCTACAATGTGATTTTCTGGAAAAAAAATTCTCATTTTGTCTGTCATAGTTGACGTGTACCTATGATGAAAATTACAGGCCTCTCTCATCTTTTTAAGTGGGAGAACTTGCACAATTGGTGGCTGACTAAATACTTTTTTTCCCCACTGTATGTTCCGGGATTCATCCAATGGCATTGAGGAGTATACCACCTCATTAATCGGCTTCATCAATAAGTCCATCTACGACGTCGTCCCCACAGTGACCGTAGGTACATATCCCAACCAGAAGCAATGGATTACAGGCAACATCCGCATCGAGCTAAAGGCTAGAGCTGCCGCTTTCAAGGAGCCGGTCACTAATCCGGACGCTTATAAGAAATCCCGCTATGCCCTCAGACAAACCATCAAACAGGCAAAGCGTCAGTACAGGATTAAGATTGAATCCTACTACACCGGCTCTGACACTCGTTGGATGTGGCAGGACTTGAAAACTATTACGGACTACAAAGGGAACCACAGCCGCGAGCTGCCCAGTGACGCGAACCTACCAGACAAGCTAAATGCCTTTTACGCTTCGAGGCAAGCAATACTGAAGGATGCATGAGAGCACCAGCTGTTCCGGACGACTGTGTGATAACGCTCTCAGTAGTCGATGTGAGCAAGACCTTTAAACAGGTCAACATTCACGAAGCCAGACGGATTACCAGGATGTGTACTCAAAGCATGCACGGACCAACTGGCAAGTGTCTTCACTGACATTTTCAAACTCTCCCTGATCGAGTCTGTAATACCTACATGTTTCAAGCAGAACACCATAGTCCCTGTGCCCAAGGAAGTGAAGGTAACCTGCCTAAATGATTACCGCCCCGTAGCACTCACGTTGGTAGCCTGAAGTGCTTTGAAAGGCTGGTCATGGCTCACATCAACAGGATCATCCCGGATACCCTAGACCCACTCCAATTCACATACCTCCCCAACAGATCCACAGATGACGCAATCTCAGTCGCACTCCACACTGCCCTTTCCCACCTGGACAAAAGGAACACCTATGTGAGAATGCTGTTCATTGACTACAGCTCGGCGTTCAGCACCATAGTGCTCACAAAGCTCATCACTAAGCTAAGGAACCTGGGACTAAACTCCTCCCTCTGCAACTGGATCCTGGACTTCCTGACGGGCCGCCCCCAGGTGGTAAGGGTACAGAACAACACGTCTGCCACGCTGATCCTCAACACTTGGGCCCCTCAGGGGTGTGTGCTTAGTCCCCTCCTGTACTCCCTGTTCACCTATGACTGCGTAGCCAAACACAACTCCAACACCATCATTAAGTTTGCTGACAACACAACAGTGGTAGTTCTGATCACCAACAATGATGAGACAGCCTATAGGGAGGAGGTCAGAGACCTGACAGTGTGGTGCCAGAACCTCTCACTCTATGTGAGCAAGACAAAGAGCTGATCGTGGGCTAGAGGAAAAGGTGGGCCAAACAGGCCCCCATTAACATAGATAGGGCTGTAGTGGAGCGGGTTGAGAGTTTCAAGTTCCTTGGTGTCCACATCACCAACAAACTATCATGGTCCAAACACACCAAGACAGTCATGAAGAGGGCATGACAACACCTTTTCCCCCTCAAGAAACTGAAAAGATTTGGCATGAGTCCCCAGATCTTCAAAACGTTCTACAGCTGCAACATCGAGAGCATCCTGACTGGTTGCATCACCACCTGGTATGGCAACTGCTTGCGTTCTGACCGTAAGGCGCTACAGAGGGTAGTGCGTACGGCCCGTACATCACTGGGGCCAAGCTTCCTGCCATACAGGACCTCTATACCAGTCGGTGTCAGAGGAAGGCCCAAAGAATTGTCAAAGACTCCAGTCACCCAAGTCATAGAATGTTCTCTCTGCTACCGCACGGCAAGCAGAACCCTAGCGCCAAGTCTAGGACCAAAAGGCTCCTTAACAGCTTCTACCCCCAAGCCATAAGACTGCTGAACAATTAATCAAATGCTGAACAATTAATCAAATGGCTACCCGGACTATTTACATTGTGGTCCTCTGTAGCTCAGCTGGTAGAGCACGGCGCTTGTAACGCCAAGGTAGTGGGTTCGATCCCCGGGACCACCCATACAAAAAAAAAAAAAATGTATGCACGCATGACTGTAAGTTGCTTTGGATAAAAGCGTCTGCTAAATGGCATATTATTATTGACACCCCCCTGTCTGTGATTTATTTAGAATTCAAGGCACACTTAACCAGCATGGCTACCACAGCATTCTGCAGCGATATGCCATCCCATCTGGTTTGCGCTTAGTTGGACTATCATTTGTTTTTCAACAGGACAATGACCCAACACACCTCCAGACTGTGTAAGGGCTATTTTACCAAGAAGGAGAGTGATGGAGTGCTGCATCAGATGACCTGGCCTCCCCAATCTCCGACCTCAACCCAATTGAGATGGTTTGGGATGAGTTGGACCGCAGAGTGAAGGAAAAGCAGCCAACAAGTGGTCAGCATATATGGGAACTCCTTCAAGACTGTTGGAAAAGCATTCCAGGTGAAGCTGGTTGAGAGAATGCCAAGAGTGTGCAAAGCTGTCATCAAGGCAAAGGGTGGCTACTTTGAAGAATCTAAGATCTAAAATATATTTTGATTTGTTGAACAATATTTTGGTTACTATATGATTCCATATGTGTTATTTCATAGTTTTGATGTCTTCAATATTATTCTACAATCTAGAAAATAGTACAAATAAAGAAAAACCCTTGAATGAGTAGGTGTGTCCAAACTTTTGACAGGTAGATAAGGTATTTCTGTTTTTTATTTTTTATAAATTTGCAAACATTTCTAAAAACTTGTTTTCATTTTGTCATTATGGGGTATTGTGTGTAGATTGCTGAGGATTTGATGTTGTTTTTATCCATTTAAAATAAGGCTGTAACGTAACAAAATGTGGAAAAAGTCAAGGGGTCTGAATACTTTCCGAAGGCACTGTATGTGACAGGGTTTAAAATGTGCTCTAAATTATAGAATATTCACAGAATGCTAGTTGGATTATTAATAAAGTCAGTCTCATCACCTCTTGAGTAACAATCTGAACTTTAATCCATTGCTTCACACCACAGTATATTAAACTCTACAGACTACTGGCATTGAGCATGGCCTCCTTTCTAGCCAAGGCTAGCTACTGATGTTGCTGCCAAGAGAGTTGCCAGTGGTATGTGGTTGGCCTACGCAGATTCCATGTCTTTTAAGGAATTAAGAGAACGGCACTCAGTTAAGAGGCCATGTTTGACTTTGCTTATAGAATAAGGTTATACAGGCCTGAGGGAAGGTAAGGAATTTGTGAAAAAGCCAGTCATGTTAAGTCATGGGATTTTGTTGCTTAGTACTGAGCCGTGTGCATGTTTCTTTCATATACGCACCTTACCTTTACCTACACGTCATTTACCTTTTCAAGAGATGTCAACGCTGACCAATGATAATTTGATGAAAAGCTCCATCTTATCCTCACACCTGTCATAAGACATTTTCCCAAAGCTTTTCAATGTCTTTTTCCAAAGGAAGTAAATGTGTGATGTTCAGTACAGGAGAAAGGGCCTTGGTTGTCCTTAAAAACGAATGTGTACACTATCCTTTCTGTTTAACTCCTGAGTGGCACAGTGGTCTAAGGCACTGCATTGCAGTGCTAACTGTGCCACTAGAGATCCTGGTTCGAATCCAGGCTCTGTCGCAGCCGGCCGCGACCGGGAGACTCATGGGCGGCGCACAATTGGTCCAGGGTAGGGGAGGGAATGGCCGGCAGGGATGTAGCTCAGTTGATAGAGCATGGCGTTTGCAACGCCAGGGTTGTGGGTTCGATTCCCACGGGGGGCCAGTATAAAAAATAAATAAAAAATGTATTCACTAACTGTAAGTCGCTCTGGATAAGAGCGTCTGCTAAATGACTAAAATGTAAATGTAAAATGTACACCTCTTAATTTAACACATTTTGAAAGTCCTTTACAAACTCCTTTTATACAGGAATTCCATATATGTTCCCCAGTCTATACTGCACGTTTCCACTTCTTTGTTTTTCTGTTTCACCACAGGACATACAGTATCACTTACTTCCACATGCTCGTAGGAGATCATGTTTGTTTAATGTTTTTGTTTTTGAAGAAAAGTCGTTTTGTGAAAAATAAGTATTCTGCTAAGTCTGTGTCACCTATTTGCCTGTGTTCAGAGACATGGAGCACATCACCCACAGAAGCACAATCTGTCTGTGGGGAAGAGTAATTCCCTCTGAACTGAATGTAGACCCCAGTTTTCTCTCTCTCTCTCCCTTTGTTCTGCACTGTCTGCACTCAAGTGATAGCTTTCATTTGTGCTAAGGATGTTGGTCTGATATTCTCTTTTTAATTGAAAAATAGCATCCATTAGAAAGTGAATGGAATGAAACAGCCAATTTGAGATTTCTATAATATTCCCCGGCTCTGTGAAAATTATTGTTTGAGGACAAATTGATCTGATATGATTGTAGGACTAAATTGACATCTGCTCTTGCTGATGTGTATTTTGAGGCTTATTGTGAAGCCCAGTACATTTCGCCACAGTGAGGTTTACGCTCAGTGCACGGTGATGATTGGTTGAGCTCCCTTTACAAAGAAATCAGACTTTTGTATATTAAGGTAAACTTTTCCTATTGAGTTAAAGGAAAACTCCTCCCAAAAACTATCTTTGGTATTTGTTTCATTTGTCCATTGTTGATATAGTTCCAAAATGTTTTGCATGTCAGCAATCAAGTTTTCAAGATATATACCTTTAAAAATACAGAAATACAGCTGTTAAATCCACTTCAATCAGTGTAGATGAAGGGGAGGAGACAGGTTAAAGAACGATTTTTAAGCCTTGATACAATTGAGACATGTGTATGAGTGCCATTCAGAGGGTGAATGGGCAAGACAAAAGATTTAAGTGCCTTTGAACGGGGTATGGTAGTATGTGCCAGGCGCACCGGTTTGAGTGTGATAAGAACTGCAACGCTGCTGGGTTTTTCAAGCTCAACAGTTTCCCGTATGTTTCAAGAATGGTCCACCACCCAAAGGACATCCAGCCAACTTGGACAACTGTGGGAAGCATTGGAGTCAACATGGGCCAGCATCCCTGTGGAACGCTTTTGACACCTTGTAGAGTCCATGCCACAACGAATTGAGGCTGTTCTGAAGTCAAAAGGGGGTGCAACTCAATATTAGGAAGATGTTCAAAATATTTTGGGACTAGATCAACAATGGACTAATGAAACAAATACCAAGAAATTTGGGTGGGATTTCCCTTTAAGGTAAGCCCATCACAAGCTTCTCCAAGAATTTCAATCTGTGTCTTATGGATATTCTAAGTAGCACCATTAACTAAATATGACCATTAACTTTGAGAGCACTGCCAGTTGTGACAGTAAGAGACCGTATCTAACGAGACAGACGGACCAGGTTGTCATGCCCATGGTCCCTCAGTTTTTTACATATTTTTTTTTTAGTCATTTTAGCAGACACTCTTATCCAGAGCGACCTACAGTTAGTGAGTGCATACATTTATTTATTTATTAGTATATATTTTTTTTTCATACTGGCCCCCCGTGGGAATCGAACCCACAACCCTGGCGTCGCAAACCCCATGCTCTACCAACTGAGCTACATCCTTGCCGGCCATTCCCTCCCCTACCCTGGGCCAATTGTGCGCCGCCCCATGGGTCTCCCGGTCACAGCCAGCTACGACAGAGCCTGGATTCGAACCAGGATCTCTAGTGGCACAGCTAGCACTGCGATGCAGTGCCTTAGACCACTGCGCCACTCAGAGACAGTAAACAAACTGCTCCAGATGTCAGCGTGGAGTTGTCGCTGTGACTCTCACCTTGACTTTCCTCTCTGATTGGCAGATGCATATCCCAGTCCCTTCATGTATGTATAATCCCAAAACTGTGAGAATGTTATCTGTAGCGCTCATACCATAGGTAGCAGGCGTGTTCTCGACTTTGTGTATCATATACGTCACATCTCTTTCCTGCTCATAGCCTTTAATTGTTTAAGTCCCATTTCATTAAGACTGCTTGATTGGTAAACCTGAAGTTTGAGCTACTTGTTTTCATAAACATTGGCCAGCTAATAGAAACTGCTAATAGAAAAGTCCAGGTAGATGCTCACAGTTTAATTGACGTCCTATTTAATAAGGATGACAAATTTGCTATTAGGCTGCCAGGGGTCCTGCAGTAATTTGTTGTATTCAGCCAAGAATAACATTACCAGAGGAACGATCAATAGAGGGATGTGCCCTGATTTAACTTGACTGATCACTCTCTGTCTTTCTCTTCTTCTCTCTGTCACTAGGGTTGCTGTGGTTTGTACTCTGTGGTTTACTTGTACTTTTACTTTTAGACGTGTGGTCTGAAATTAGGTGAAATTAGGTGCTTTAGTGTTAAGTCAGTTGAATACTTTAGTGTTATAGCACTGTCTACTATCTTCATGTATGGTGTACATTTTGTAGCATATGAGTATGGAGATGATGCATAATGAGGTATACTGGAAACATGATTTAAGATTATGTACGTTTTTAAGTGTGCTGGCCACTACCAGATTTCTATGGGAATGTGGTGCTTATCTGGGTAAACATTGTAGTTCCCTAGCCTTCCAAAAAAGGTAAAATGTCAGCAGTCGGCAACATCAAAAGTTGACTGTTTGGGTGTTGCTGTAATTTTTTCCTTTTTTGTGAGGGTTAAAATCTGCAAGATTACCTCAGTCTTTATCATCACCACTGTGGAATATTCATGGATTGGATCGGAACAGATGATAATAGATGTATGCACATTTAGTCCGTGCTCGCTCTTAGCCAACAGCATTATTGTGGTAGAGAGCTTGTTTGTCATAGTAGAAAAGTGTCATTGTAACTCTTATGAGACAGTTGTAATTACTTCCAGAGTGAAAAACTTCCACTGTCTGAAAACACGGACGCACCCACCCTGCTCACGCATAATCAGTATATTTTCCCGTCATCTGGGAGATTGTTGTAGAGACGTATAGGGATTTGAAGGTAAAACATGGAAACATTCACAAGGCTTCTGTTATTACCAACACATGTCAATGTCAATCATCATTCTCTCCTTGAGGAATTGGCTGAAATATTAATTAATTAATTACAGCTGGTTAGATTGTTAGATTGTGTTATGTTTGATGAGCATACACAGACTATTGTATTTTTTTCAGTCATTCAACTATTCCCAAGAATAACACTTTATTGCAGCTAAAAGGTTAGTCTATGGAATGTTTCTAGTCCCACTATTTATTGTGGACCAGCCAGAGGGACATGCAGTGGTTCAATAGCCTACCCTCCTCTGGGGCTGTTTGGAAGGCCATATCTCCTGCCTTGCAGCCCTATCATCACATTCACACATCCATTCCCCTTATTACTGTTTGTGAGAAGAGCTTTCCCCTTCTCAGAAGCAGTCTTCCCAGGAGAGGACTCTGCATGGAAAATTGTGAGAGTTTCCAAACATTCCTCTATGGAGAATCTGCTGTTCTGAGAGTTCTTCTGAGAGTTCTGAGAGCAGCCCATCACATCCAGATGAGAATCATAAACGCTGCTCTGCTCCCTCCTCCTCTCCCTCATTCCTCTCTGACACCACGGGACAAAAACAAGGTTCACGTGCCAAGTCAGGGGTTTAGAGGACGATGCTTGGGCCACATGTGTAGTGGATCTCCCCTAGCTCCCTTTACCGGGCCTGACAGTGGTGGCAGGAGAATGAATGGTCCTCGTGGCAGAATCAATAAGAGTGGTTAAGGGCTGATGTCTCTTATCAGCCAGTCTACTAAGAATATCCCTGAGCTGTAATTGGTTTGGCTGGTGCTACTACTGGAAGAGTGCTATTATATTTTGACAATCATTTTGTTTAGATTTTGTCTCATTTCCGTATCCACGTTTGCTTAAGTTTGTTTTGTTTGTAAGGGGCCTGGGTATTTGTATCTTTTTCTAAGTAGTGCGGATAACAAACTGCCAACTAAACTGCCAACTACTACAAACAAACCGGGTGAAGTCAATTACATGCTGATTGCTGATGAAGTTCTTTGTTAGTTCAATGATAACCTCTCAGAATGAAGGCACGTTATCCAATAGCTGGGCAGAGAGAAAGGAGAGAAGAGCGTTTGAATAGGACCCAAAGTCAAAGCACATAGTGATTATCATCCATTAGCAATTTCTTCCCCCATAATTATTATAATAATCTACCTCTACATGAACCAAACCTTTTGTTACGCCTGGTTCCGTTCTTTTTTTCTTCTTTTTTTAATCCTCTCCTGCTTAGCAGGATTTACTATTCTTTAATTCTTTACAAATTGCTTGGAGGCTGACTCAAGGATGAAAAGCAGCATTTTAGTATATTTAATTGTGACCTCATCACGTCTGTTGCAGAGGAGCTGGATGAAGCAGAGTGGGGAATGAAAGGTGAAGAGATGGATCAGTCCCTGACAGAAACCTTGTAGAGATGAAGAGATGCAACCTGTTGTCTTTGTCTTTGAATATTTATAATTCTGTCTCCCATTCATGAGAGAGAGAGAGAGAGAGAGAGAGAGAGAGAGAGAGAGAGAGAGAGAGAGAGAGAGAGAGAGAGAGAGAGAGAGAGAGAGAGAGAGAGAGAGAGAGAGAGAGAGAGAGAGAGAGAGAGAGATGTTGACAGAGAACAATGCCAGGGTTTCCTCTGTCAAGTTTAATCAAGTGCCTTTGTTGACAGATAGAACACTTTCTGTTCTGATCCTGACAAATGAGTTGCCGTAAGTCTTTGAATTTGCCAACTGCCCTGCAGATGAAACACCAGTCTTAACACAAGGTCAGGTTTTCACTTTGCACTGAATAGGCTGATTGTGTGTCTGTGTATGGTTTATTTAAAAAACCTTGTGGTATTTTAAATGTTAGCTGGGTCGTTGTGCTATTTGGTGCATGCTAATTGGACATTTTAATTGGCTCTGTCAGGGTCAGGTTGTGCACCTCAGAACTCCCCAGCTCTTTTAATGGCTGAAAACCTAATTGAAATTGTAGATGAGAACGAACCAGGGGGTAAATCGTTTTATGCCAAATTGATGGCATTTGTTGGTCTCTGTCAGGGGTTGCTCTTTTCTGTGGAGGTCTTTATGCAGCTCTGGTCTATTTATAAACCTGCCATTTGATAATCATCAGGGGCAAAGCTGCTTACGCCATCATTTCTCTATTTGATTCAATAATATTATAAGCAACGTATTTCATTGCCTTGATGAATAATGTGAAACATAAAAAATTGAACTGGTTTGTTTGTTTATTGGGAGAGTTTCAAACGTACTTTCAGAGATGGCACCTTGCATCCCACCTTTACTGATGTTACAGCACATCTGTGTTTTGTAATGTTTTTACTGTGTTAGGAATGTCAAACAGGTGAGCCCACGGGTGTTCTATATATTGGAATAAACAAGACAATGAATTGTCTGTCAGTAGTTGATGGTGTGTCTATGAGGCACAATGCCTATACAGTAAGTGTCAGGATCTATGCTTTCCTGAACATACATTATGTTCCAGCAAGCAAGTCACAATGAGTGTTTCATAATCAACACCTCTATTACTGCACATTATGTTTTCTTTAAAAGAGAGAGAGAGCCAGTGTGAAGGTTTATGGAGCACTGAGCCCTAACGTTCCCTAGTCCTCCTCTTCTTCTTCTCTCTCTGTCAGACATACGCTGCATGGATGCTATAAATGGTTTCATGGGGCCAGGGGGGTTAAAGCTATAACACAATTGCTTTTCCTGGGATGAAGACTTATTTACATAATGTGAGTAATCTTCTACTTACTCAACAATTGATCCATAGAGATGGAGAAATTAATGAATTAATCTCATGGTCTGCATAATATGCCCTAAAGGTACATAATATACAGTACATGCATATTATAATGTAGCTAGAAGTAACTGATACAGAGATGCAAACTAGTGTAGTCGGAGAAAGGGAAACATTCACTTCGTGGGAATCACTGACACTGTTCTTAACTAGGACACTACAGCTCTGTCTCATCTAAAGTAATATACAGTATTCCCGTGTGGTTTGACTGGCCTTGATATAGAGCAAACTGCACAGAGCACTCATAAATCAATGGTTAAGTAGGCTGTCTTGTGTTTTAACACAATTCGTATAAGCAGGACCTTTACTCACTCACCTTATTCAAATTTTTTAATATTACCATATTTGTTGTAAATAAAGATATGCCGTAATAGATATGTAACTAATAAAGATAAATTATGAACTTAGACATTAAAGGGGATTTCGCTACTAGCAACCAGTCACATGAACCATAAACAATTCAATACATCTGATGGAGCATCATGCAAATGCCTTGTCTTGTCACGTACCCTGTCACACTGCAAAGGGGAGTCCCAACGTCTTCATCTAATAATAATAACTTGGGATATTCCCACAAAGTGCATTGAACTTTCCCATTATATATTCCCATCCCTGTACCAGAGTAATGAATAATGATATGGAATGTCAGCTATTCTAGTCCTTCTCCATCATCCAGTCTAAGACTCCTTAATCTGTGTACCATAGATAATGATCCATTAAGGGAAATCAATTTGGGTTCACTGATACAATCCAACACAGCGGTCATCAGACGTTTTTGTGGGTGTCTAGTATCTCTCTGTGCACTCAGTGTTAAATCATGATGAGGGTTTGAGAGTATACACATTTTTTACACGTTAGTCATTTAGCAGACACTCTTATCCAGAGTGACTTACAGGGGCAATTAGGGTTAAGTGCCTTACTTAAGGGCACATCAACAGATTTTGGCACCTAGTTGGCTTGGGGATTCAAACCAGCAATATTTCAGTTACTGGTTCAACGCTCTTAACCGCTAGGCTACCTGCTGACTCACTGGACAATGCTTAGCCATGGAAAATGTACATGGGAATGGTAATCATAGGTAGACATCAGTGATGGTGGTATGATTTGATTATTGCTCCGGTTCCAAATGGCTGGACTTGAGTTTAGCCACAGGAGTTGCCATGGATACTATATGTCTGATGACCTTGTTTAGCAGATATAGTAGATTCGGTAATACAGTGATACAAGTGCACAGGTTTTTAATTAGATTCACATTTTAAAATGTTAATGAGTAAATGGAATATTGTCGAAATTGCTGATATTCTGTCATTATATGATACTGTTTGTGTGGCAACCCATAACAGGTATTCCATCCTGTGATCTAAAGCTTGTTATTTTCTCTATCTAATGTATTTTTGCTGTCTCTTCCTCAGCCCTCACTAATGTGAAGTTATGGGCCATCGACCGCCAGTGTTTCCAGACCATTATGATGAGGACGGGCCTCATCAAACATGCCGAATACATGGAGTTTCTAAAGAGGTGGGCTTCTCTCTCTCTCTCTCTCTCTCTCTCTCTCTCTCTCTCTCTCTCTCTCTCTCTCTCTCTCTCTCTCTCTCTCTCTCTTTTCCCTCTTTTACTTTCTCTTTCTCACCCTCTCTTTCTCTGTCCTCCACCTCCCTTGAGATGCCATTCGAGCGAGGGCTGAGGTTTGAGTGACAGTCTCTGACAGTCACAGAGTCACCTTCCCCCTCTTCCCGTTTCCTGTCACTCATGTCTGGGTGCACTGTTCAACAAAGACACTTGCATGTTCAGATGAGCATCAGGTGATTGTGGACTTCAGGTCTTTTATACTAAATCCATTTGTTACCACTTGGAACTGTTAAAACACCAGTTTATTGATCATTATCATATTATGTTTGATATCACTGTCCTCTTTCTGTTCACACAGCTGAGTCTAATCCATGCTAACCCATTGACTGAGACTTTACATATTGATTTCACATTTCCTTTCTTTTCCAGCTTCAGACCTGCCTACTTCTAACTAAAACATAGTTTTTGTGTTTAATATATTGTAGGTTTACCAATGGGTTTTCTGCTCTACAACAAACAGCTGACGTCCCTCTCAGACCAATAGATTTACTCTCAGTAGACATCCAGCATACAGTAGATTATGAAATCCCCCTTTTCTGAGCAGGCAAACCTTAGGGTGCCGTAAAAATAACAAACTACATCATCATCCCCGAATGAAGATTTCCCACCCAGTGATCAACTCTAGTGATTCAGATGGAAAGTCCACAAATACTCAGACAACACATTCAAAACACGTCCTCAAGTACTGATTTTCGTACACAGAGTCCTTAAAATGCCTGTAAGTGGCCAGGGCTGGAATTTCCTCCAGTCTCCATACTGAAATAGATAATTGAGGAAGAATGTTGCACTAAGAGCATCTCTCCGGCCAGAGGCCCTGCTGTGCCCTTTACTGGAAGTTCTGGACCCGATGATATCACATGCAGGGAAAGAGGAAATTGGTTTGGATTAAGTCGGCTTTTAGTGGTAAAATAAGATTCCTTTCTCCCCATGCATTGACAGCTACAGCCGGCTGGTGCACAGGGGATGAAGTCTCGAACAATCAATAAAGTCGTTTGACTTCTTCCTTCCTCTGCAGGAAAACCAATGCAGACTGTGGTTTTAGTGGCTTTCATGGCTCATGTGCTGTGATCTCTGAAAATGCAATCAATTTGTAAGAACAGGTACCTTTTATGTCACAATATTTGTGAAGGAGCTTCTGTCAGTGCATATCTTCAATGTAGAATGTCAAATATCAAACGCATCAATTTCTGAAGGAATAGTTCCCGTGTAACGAAGAGACTCTGAAGTTGTCAATCTGCCAGATTGTGTGTGTGTGTTTGTGTTTGTTTGTGCCCCCGTGTGCGTTCCCGCATGTGTGTTTGTTTTTTGTGCGTGCGTGTGTGTGTGCCTGCGTGCGTGCATGTGTGTGTGTGTGTGTGTACCCGTGCATGTGCCCGCCCACGTGTGTGTGAGTGAAGTCTCTCTCATTGAGAAGAAAGCATGCCAGAGGTATGTAAATATCTTTGAATCTGCCAAGAAAGCCTTCTTGAGCTTCCTGGAAGGCTTAGTATCATTGGCAGCTGCTCTCAGGCTCAACCTTAAACTCAAACCCTGTCCTGTTGTAAAAGAGGAAAAGTGAAACAAACTAATGTCACCCACATGTGAACCTTGAGCTGTGGCTTACGACTGTGGTGATTCTGCACAAACGTCTCCCCACTTCAGATGATGCTGGTGTTGGGGGGGGTTAAGACACGGATCGGTATGATGTCACAGCTGTGCCTATATACATAAGCCTGTGGAATTTATGTACCTGGGTTTTTTTCTCTCTCTTTAGTCAGTCATACAGATTCTACTCTTTCATGCGACCTGCTGTGCTGGCTTTTACATAGATGCTGCATACCTGCTCTGCTAGCGCATTGGTATTTTGGCTTACTTAAAGAGATAGATAGACAGCAGAGAGAATATTGACGATGAGTGAACCTCATGTGAATAAACAGTATTTATCAGTTGTGGGCGACGCTTTGCAAGTCATAAAGCTCCACAACACCTAGTTCTGTTAACCAGCCGAGAACAGCATGAATTGTTGGCTTCACCTTCTGGCTGAACGCTTCAAAACAGCTAACTCTCACTCCCTCTCTCCCTCTCCCCAACAGTGTTCCAACATTCCAAGGCCTTTCAGAAGAAATCCTCAGCAAGCTCGCCGATGTTATGGAAGAGGTGAGTTTCCAAGGTGTCCTGGTTGAACTTAGCGAAGTGTTTGTGGCAATGGGTACTGATGATTTTACGTCTATTTCATTGACTGTGTAATTGATTATTATACTGTGGATATTCACACTTTAAAATAGGTTTCTCTGGAAATGTATCTAAGCTGCAATTTGTAGTCATTACAATGTTCATACTAGTGGCAAGGATTTTCAGGTCTCCTGTCCTGTCCTGTCCTGTCCTGTCCTGTCCTGTCCTGGGCTGACAGAGCCATTTTAACTGATTTAAGGTCTCATCTGTAGACAGTAGCTCACCAGACACAACCTGAGGTAAAACTCACTGTGACAGCCTCTGGTCTGAAAACCTCTGGTCTGACTCTGACTGCAATAATGTCTGTGTAGAATTAGGATACCACTTGACATGACCAGGAACAACTCTAGAGTAGACTATAACCAGAGCCCAGATTTACAGTATTCCTAGTCAGGTCACATGGTCAGGAAAACCATTCTGGCTCTGATCTGAATATCAAAATGCTATCAACAGTGTGTCTAGTTTCTGGTTGTTAACTCTAAATGATCTCTTACCATAGATCTATGAGTAAGAGGGAACAATTATAGTTGTAATCCCATCCTCAGAGCAGATTGCTAAACCTCTTATTATTCACTAGCATGCTGATGTTTCCCAAAACAGTAATACGGGGTCCTCAGGACCACTCGAGCACCACAGACATATTACATTAGGTATGCAAAAATGAGTCCCTACAGTCTTTCACCTCCAATATTTTATGCTTGTTAATTTCAGAACAAGAAAATGAGCTCTCTGATGTTCATTTTTAATTGGATGACATGACCTCCAGTATAACTTGTTTCCAAAGTTTCCAAAGAACATTTGATAATGAAAACCACATAAATACAATTCCGGCATACTTTCTCTATCAAAGTCAACTTAAGTATTAGCACAAAAACCACAGGGGAATCAAATACATTATGTCATGGTTATCTTAGTCTATTGGCTCAATAGAGGATTAGCTCCATTAAAAACACACAGCCTTATTTCTAAACCAACCAATAGAATATATCTAACCATGTTTGTTTGTTAAAGCGTTGGCCTCAGTTTTCATTGGCACCAAATGCTGCTTCTGGGTCACACTGACTTCCCCAAGAACAACAAAGGAATTACATGCAAAGGGCAAACACAAGTTTGAGTTATAATTCAAATTGCGAAACAGTATTTGGGGAGCAATCATATCACAATCGTACAATCCACTCCATAGTGTTCTAGGTGTTTCCGACAAATTTATATTCTGTTTCTATGTTCAGACACAGAATGCCCTATTGGCTACCAAGACACTATCCCTCTGACTGACTAAAATAAAACATGAGGAAAACTCCGAATGTTCAAACAGTTAAGTGCATTGAGCTCCAAAGGGGGCTGGTGATGAATGTGCTGCCATGCAGCGTGGTGGAGGTGGGTTACACAGTAGGAGTGGGAGCAGGGGCTCTCCCCAGGCGTGAAGTGCCCAGGGCAGGCCAACCTCTCCCCCTCAGGCTCCCTCTCTGATCCCCCTTCCTCTGCACACCTACAGTAATCCTGCCTGCTCGGTCTCTGCAGATAACCCTCGCCTGCTGGCTTACTGCGAATGTGCGTGTATGTGTGCGTGCATGTGTGTGCGGATGCGTGTGATATACATTTTTTACACATCACCAGAAGATGCTAGAATCAATCAGATTATATGCACCTGCAAATCGATCAAAGAATGGTATTCAACATGGAACAACTGTCAGGGTTGAGTGTAGAGGGAACGTGGAATCACACGCAGGACACAGAGATTCAAAAAACAGATGTCTTTAGTGAAGTCCGACAGTACAAGCCAACACGGCAACAGGCCACAGGCGAAACAAGTGCACACTGGACTGTCCAAAGTAAATGCGCACAACGTGCAGGACTCTCTCAAACAAAACGAAAATACAGAGAGCACAGAACAGCGGACCAACATCTACACGTGACATCGAACAATTACACACAACACCTGACCAAACACAAGAGAACTAAATAGGGTGCCTAATGAACACTTAACAATGAACAGGTGTAACAAACAGACAAAACCAATCAAACATGAAACATCGAACGGTGGCAGCTAGTACTCCGGAGACGACGACCGCCGAAGCCTGCCCGAACAAGGAGAAGGAGCCGCCTCGGCCGAAACCGTGACAACAACACAACGCAGACAATCTCCTTGCCCAAATTGTTTGTTGTCATGGTGATTTGCCTAGACGTGAAAATATGATTGTAAAAATGTCATATTGTTAATTGCATAGATATCAATCGTTCCTTATTGAACCTCAGTGTTAACACCATCCTCTCTGGATGTGTGCTGTGTTGTGCCTTGAACTACAGTAGTGCTTAGCTTCAGTGTTTCCTGAAAGAATAGACAGTCATTGTACTAACATCAGGCTCACAGATGGTATTTATCTTGATTTAAATGAGTAAACACAGTGGTGAAGGTTACGAATGAGAACATTCGGAACCTCAGGCAAACCCACTTTAGAACAACATCTGTGATGCATGGCATTTAATTTAAGACTCACAGAGATTTTTCTCATTACTTACTGTCAGTCATCATTTCAGTACAAAATCTGCAAAGATCTCCCTATTTGCATACAGAGGAGTGTTGTAGTGTGTGTGTGTGTGTGTGTGTGTGTGTGTGTGTGCGTGCATGCAGGCAACTAATACTTATGCATTCAAGTAGTAATGTTTTCCTCAAAAGACGTGATATGGAGGCTTCTTCGTGATATGGTGGCTGGATTATGGAACAAGCTCTTAGAGCCTTGCAGTGTGGGATAATGATAAGACTCCTGTGGGAGCAGAACACCAAGGCAATCCTCCATGATAACAGGATAATCTACTTTAGACACAACAACAGGGTGAATCCCCTGGGTATACAGTGTGGCCAGTGGCTAGTATAATCAGAAGATATTTTGTTTGTACAAAACGGCATCGGTTTGTTTCTTACTTTGTCTTCACACTTCACACTTGAAAGAACAACATAGTATAAGTGACAGACACAATAAGAGCCTTTGACAGCACCCCACCAACAAGTTAACTCACAGTTAACCCTCCTATGGTGTTACTCTGAAACGGCTGACAGGCTCCTCAAGCACACTGGGCAGAGTAACACTCATTATGTCACCAGCCATATCAGCTATAACTCTGTATAACAGAACAGCAGAGTAGTTATTGGATTCTCATTCCACATGCAAATCGAAGGAGACCGGGGCACCCAAGTAAGAAAGTAATTGATTCTTGTCAAATTAAAGTGGTAGATATGTAAAGTCAAGAAGTTAGGAAGTAATTGAGTGTTGTGGAGCGGAATGTTCCGCGTCTGCAAGGGCATCTTTTCATCATCGCACTTCAACCATGCCTTTCCTGTCCTTTAATGACTTGCCAATTACATAATGAGAAATACCCACTACTTCCACTCCAAGACTACTGTTTGATGTTTAGCCACCATTCATAGTGAAAATAAGATCTTAAGATTCTTCTGGTAAGTTATAACTTTTTAAAACTCAACACATTAATCACTTCTCAACTCATCTTTGAAAGTGAGATTAAAAAGGTGTTAGGATGTTTTAAGCAGTATACACTAGTATGTTATATTTATGCTATATAGTTTAGCTACTGTATGGGGACAAGTATCTGTCTTCTACTCATTGGAATGCCCATTCCTTAGCAAACACTGCTCTTGACACAGGTGGTTTATTTCAATTTGGGAGAAAGAAAAACAAAGTCTGGGTCAGCCCAAAAAGTAATGTTCCCTTAAATTAGCCATAGATTTTTTTCTTCTCCATCTTAATGGATTTTTCCCATGCAGCTTCAACGAATACTGTTGCCATTTTCTTCCAGGCCTAAAAATATACTAAAGCGCAGAAATAAACAAGAAAGAGCTGTTGAAAGACAGTTCACCTTTGTCACTGCTGATGACTGATCCTCCCTACCGAGTCTGTCTGGTAAATAAATACTGACTAGCATAAACACTCTTTACTCTCTAAAAATAAATCGGTGAGCTGTGTTTGTTTAACACCGTTTACTGTACAGTCATTCCAGAGCTGGAGAAACATACAGCACACACAGTACCATGGTGCCTGGTATGAAGAAACTGTACAGTATCAAGAATGTAAACAATGCAGATATTAATCATGGTGGTATCAAACCCCCAGAATCATACTATGGATGTGTGTCCAAGCAGGCAGCAGTTGGATTGGGAGTAGAGGTTTATGTTTTATTCCAGACATCTGGGCTTGGTCAGATAGGGGAGTGGGCGGCCATTCTCCGTTCCCACACTGTTCTGTTCTGGCTCATGCAGAGCAGAGCATGTCAAGAGTTCACTGTTTTCCATCTGATGTGTGAGGGTAATTAAGCAGCTACAGATGTAGAATCTAAATTTGATCACACTGTTGCAGGATAACTTTCTTGCAATGCAGGAAATGTAAAACGTGTAGTGTATTTGAGGTTTAAAAAGGCTTCTGAAGTTTGCAATTTCCACTTAGAAATGTCAGACTTGATTTTCCGTGACGAAAAATGTATAAATCCCTACAAAAAATACCATTAATTCTAATCCACATAATAATTCACATTTCCTGTTGCTGCAGGATTATTTTCCTGCTTTAGCAAACAGGCTCAAATTAAGATTCTACTCCTGTATCACCCATCGATGGGTGGCAGACAGGTCACATGCTAAAAGAAAGAGGAATGACAAAGGAATGTTACCACAACCTGTCAATCATCATCGAATATAGATGATTGGAAATGATGCAATTTATTTATTATTTTAATTATTTATTATTTGATGCATAGCGATGGTACATACACTACAGGCCATAATTTCCCCTTGATAAGCCTGCCCATTATACCAAGGAGTCTCATTTCCAATTCATGACCCTCCACTTCACTCCATCTTTATTGAAATGGATCTGCTGTCTATTTTAAATGAATATGGGGACCTGGCTTCGAGCTCCAGTTGATCTCTTTCTTCTTGATGCACCCAACTTTGACATGAAAGTCAAAGCTGTTGACTACCACCAATCCATAAAACCTGCTTTTATCTACTCTTACCTCAGACCTATTTATTTATCATGGCGAAAGAAAGTACTTTAGTAGTATTATTTTTTAAACACTCATCCCTACTGTGTTTCATTATTCCCTCCACCAAAGTCCAAGTTAATCTAGTGCCACCTATATAGAAGCTGAGTTGACTTCCTGCCACTCTGAAAACCAAAGAGTGGGAAAAGAGCAGCTAAATCCTATAGCCTGGGGGACCTGTCCCTGAGCTGTTGCTGTGTGCTTTTCTTCCTCCCTGGCCTACAAAGAGGTGTAATGGGTTCGCACTCAAAAATATGTTGCATAAAGCTTACTTCATTATTCCAATGTTTTAACTGCATCAGGGATAGCGTACACAGACGTTTCGGCTTTACAGTCTTCTTCAGTGTGTTGGTACAATTCTTTCATTCAAAACAGCATTTGGAAAGAACAACAGATGAGCAGCAGGTGCTTCTAATCAGGGTTGCCACTCATCTGCCAATCAGGGACGTGGCTTTTCTGGTCTACCTGTATACAAATTAGTCACAAAGAGATACAGAATTATAGGGTATGGGTGCGGGCACGAAGGGCAACTCACAAATCAATCGCCGCAGGTGTCCGCTCACCTAAATACATCACGTCAATTCATGAGATAGGCCACCACAAAGGACATCAGGCAAAGCCGTTCATAAATACGTGGGGCCAACTCATAAACGATGTGCAAAAACTGATATGGACAGTGTTCTTCTATAACAGTCTAAATGTGGTTTATAGGAAGGAGGTGAAATCGAATTGTTTGTTTAAACCGTGTGGAGATACAGCATTTAATTTATATATCCACATGGCTTCTCTTTGGAGTAATCTGTTGTCATAGTTACCTCCTCTACGTGGTGGATATACTTTTTCGATCCCGACGCAACGCAATTCATTAATAGAATGATTCTGTTCTATAAAGTGTCTCGCAACTGACGAGGTGATATCTTGACTGTCACGCCCTGGCTCTGGGGACTCTAGTATGTTGAGCCAGGGTGTGAGTTTTCATTTGTGTTTGTTCTAGTTTAGTATTTCTATGTTGGCCAGTGTGGTTCTCAATCAGAGGCAACGTGTATCAGCTGTTGCTTGTTGTCTCTGATTGGGAACCATACTTAGGCAGCCAGTTTTCCCACAGTGTTTGTGGGATCTTGTTCCTGTTTAGGTTTGTGTCTGAACCGAGGACGTCACGTTATCGTTTATTGTTTTGTTCGTGGTATTACTCAAATAATAAAGATATGTTCACCTTCCACGCTGCGCCTTGGTCCTCTGTTCCCGACGATCGTGACAGAAGATCCCACCAAGACTGGACCAAGCAGCGTGTCCAGGAGCCATCGCCAGGGAGATCTCTAGCAGATCTCCTTCGCCTCCTCGACTGGGTCAAGCCGTGTGAGGAAGAGAAAGGCTGGACTTGGAAGCAGAAGGGCGAAAGTCTGGCGAGAGACATGGAGACCTGGTCCACGGGTAGGAGAGACGCCCAGAAAATGTTAAGGGGGGGGCTCACGCCGTGGACGACAGGGCAGCAGGAGGCCGCCAGGTTACGGGAGCCACTGGTCACCAGGGGGAAGGAGGATGTAGAGGCACGGGGAGAGGTACTGGGGTGTGTTGCCAGTCCGGTCCGGCCTGTTCCTGATCCCCGCGTAGGGCCAGTGGTGTGTGTTCCCAGTACGGTCCGGCCTGTGCCTGCCACTCGCACCAAGCCTGTGGTGCGCTTCCCCAGCCCGGCCCGGCCCGTTCCTGCTCCCCGCACCAAGTCAGTGGTGCGCGTCGCCAGCCCAGTCCGGCCCATTCCTGCTCCCCGCACCAAGTCAGTGGTGCGCTTCGTCAGCCCGGTCCGGCCCGCTCCTGCTCCCCGCACCAAGTCAGTGGTGCGTTTCGTCAGCCCGGCTCGGCCCGTTCCTGCTCCCCACACCAAGCCAGTAGTGTGCGTCAGTACGGCACAGCCCGTGCCTGTTCCACCGGTGCCTGGTTCGGCACGGGTCAGCTGCGTCACGCCGGAGCTAGAGCAATCCGCTCCACCGGTGTGCAGTCCAGCTCCGGTCAGCAGGGTCAGACCGGACCAGGGGTACTTTGGGGGGTTAGAGAGGGAGTGGGGATCATGCCCGGAGCCAGATCCGCCGCCAAGGCGGAGTGCCCACCCGGTCCCTCCCCTGTGGTGTTTGGTTGGCGCGGTCGGAGTCCGCGCCTTTGGGGGGTACTGTCACGCCCTGGCTCTGGGGACTCAAGTATGTTGAGCCAGGGTGTGAGTTTTCATTTGTGTTTGTTCTAGTTTAGTATTTCTATGTTGGCCAGTGTGGTTCTCAATCAGAGGCAACGTGTATCAGCTGTTGCTTGTTGTCTCTGATTGGGAACCATACTTAGGCAGCCAGTTTTCCCACAGTGTTTGTGGGATCTTGTTCCTGTTTGTGTCTGAATCGAGGACGTCACGTTATCGTTTATTGTTTTGTTCGTGGTTTTACTCAAATAATAAAGATATGTTCACCTTCCACGCTGCGCCTTGGTCCTCTGTTCCCGACGATCGTGACATTGACATCTAATAGTGGATTATGTTCTCCAAGATGTACTTTCAAGGTGCAAGATTAAAATAACTCAATGAAATGTCAGGAAGGGAACTTTGTGGGTAGTCCCTGATTGGTCCTTTAGAACTACTCAGTGCTACACCATAGTGAGTAGCCGTCAGGGGGAGAATGAATGACAACATCAATGAGATGTTAACAGAACATGAAATTAAAAGGCTTATCACCCAGCAGTAGATGTTAAAAGGTCTCTCCTTCTTTATCTGACCACATCTGAGCAGTGGGAAGGAGGGAGCTAATTATTGGAAACATGTCACTGCTTGAAAGGGAAACACTTCACATAGAGCCCTGCTGCCAAGGACGGACGTGAAGCAGCAGCAGCCCTGTATCTCGGTTTCAGTCACAATCTGATAAATGCATGATGTTTCATTCAGAAAAAGAGAATGTATCATTTTTAACATCGTAACTGATATTGATGTCATTCGTGTCTTCTATGGTCTCATTTGTCAGTACATGGTCTGTGTACACAGTGATTCTATTTTCCTAACTGCTGTTCTACATTGGGGCAACTGGTGATGATTCAACATGGTAGTTGCGTGCCTGTCCGAAGAGGTCTGACAGAAGCCTGTCCTCAGCCAGACCTCTTCGGACAGTTCATGACAGCGCTGAGTGATACTTCTCTTCCTCTCCCTACAGACGCACTACGGGGATGGGGAGTACATCGTCAGACAAGGAGCCCGAGGTGACACCTTCTTCATCATCAGCAAGGGGAAGGTGAGGGATGACACCATCAACATCACATAGACCAACCATTATTAAGAGAGGCGCATGTATTAATAGTAGAGGTGCATGGCGTCAGTGGGGCTAGCCATGGAATGTCTACTATGGTGATTACAGTAGATGTTAGTTCAATGTCATTAAGAGGTGATCTTATCCTCCTGAGGGTATATACTCTATTTGTGATGGAACTCCCTGCCGTTAAATCGGAATTGTTGCTATTTTAAGACATAGGCTTACTGGCTTAGCTGTCTTTCTCCTTCCGTGGGGGTTTCGGAATAAGGCCCCTCTATTAAAGCATTGAATGACTGCTGATCTCTTTTCTGACAGGTTAACGTCACCAGGGAGGATTTGCCCAATGACATGCCTGTGTACCTGCGAGCCCTGGGCAAAGGAGACTGGTTTGGGGAGAAAGCCCTGCAGGGGTATGTTGGTTTATCTCTGAAAAGGCCATATAAAGATTGTTCAATACTGCGTGAAACCTACTTCTTTCCAATCTCCTCCAGATATAGTATGTAAGTGATTGGAATATGTAACACCGGTATGTAACACCCCACTCTGCACATTCAGTCCATGAACAAGATCACCTCATTGGGAACAAGTGGAAGGTAGAGAGTAAAAGAGAGAGAGAGATAGACGGAGAGTTTGAGAAAGAGGGTTAGGATAAGAGTGAAGAGGTGAGCAGGTTTCTTTCTCTGATGGAAAGGCGCTCTCTGTAGGCCACCTCACTGTGTGTCTTTCATAGTGAAGAGCCCCACTGTGTCCGAAACAGTCAGCAGCCTCTCTCAGATCCCACTTAAGGGAAAGTCATCCCAAAGTTCAGCTTTTCATATATTACAATTCCACCGCTGTTGCACTATTACTGAAGAGATTGTGGAAGAGAGGTTGTATAGAAAAAGTCAGATCAGTAGATCAAGTGGTGTGTATTATGAAGTACTGCATCACATTTGATGTAAAGTTATGCAAGTAGGCCTACTTTATGTGCGATACAGTACAGATTAATGGCAAAAGAAAAGTTTGCTCCAATTGTGTTTATACGCTTTGTTTGTAAGGGTTTCATCTCACTGTGTTAACCTAACAAAAGCTCTTCCCTTGACAGCTACTTGAAGTTCAGCCATTCTTCTCTGTCCTTGTATAGCTGTGGAACAATGCTATTTAGGTAATTGGTCCTAAGGTGTAGAAAGCAGCAGCTATCACACTGATTAGAACAGTCAATCAATGAAGACCTGGGGCTCCCTCTTTCACTCAGTCAGTCAGTCATTGAGTCAGTGTGGTGTGAGGACAGTTATACAGCAGGGATTAAGCTATATGATGGGGTTAGAGGAGGCTATGACCACTGAAAGAGCGTTATGATTCTTGGAGTCGCGTAGCCCAGTGGGGAGAGAGGTGTTAACAGAGGAAGTAGTCAGGGCAAATTCAGTAGTGAGTCTACAGGCTGTTCTGATTGGCTGACTGGAAGCAGTCATAGATAGGCACAGTGGCTTTGTGGCACAGTGACCTGCTCCTAGCTCAAATTAGAGGAGACGAGGGAGGAGAGAAAGGTGACAGTATCAGGGAGGGATAATTAAATCCAGTGTCAGGCTGTGATTGAGAGAGACAGTGCCTCCTGGTGTTCCCTCGTACAATGACAGCTCTCAGGTGGCTACAGAGCCTTCAGAAATGATTCCACATTTTGTTGTTACAGCCTGAATTCAAAATGGATTAAATTGATTTTTTCTCACACATCTACACACAATACCCCATAATGACAAAGTGAAAACATGTTTTTAGACATTTTTGCAAAAGTATTGAGAATGAAATACAGAAATATCTAATTTACATAAAATTATTCAAGCTCTGTCAAGTTGGTTGTTGATCATTGCTAGACAGCCATTTTCTAGTCTTGCCATAGATTTCAAGACGATTTAAGTAAAACATGTAACTAGGCCACTCAGGAACATTAAATGTCGTCTTGGTAAACAACTCCAGTGTATATTTGGCCTTATATTTTAGATAGAAAAAGTGAAAGGTGAATTCATCTCCCAGTGTCTGGTGGAAAGAAGACTGAACCAGGTTTTCCTCTAGGATTTTGCCTGTGTCCATTTCCTTTTATCTTGTACTTGACTATTACAAGCATACCCATAACATGATGCATCCACCACTATGCTTGAAAATATGGAGAGTGGTACTCAGTAACGTGTTGTATTGGATTTGCCCCAAACATAACACTTTGTATATAGGACAAAAAGTTAATTGCTTTGCCAAATTTTTTGCAGTATTACTTTAGTGCCTTGTTGCAAACATGGTGCATGTTTTGTAATATTATTATTCTGTAAAAGCTTCCTTCTTTTCACTGTTAATTAAGTTAGTATTGCGGAGTAACTACAATGTTGTTGATCCATCCTCAGTTTTCTCCTATCACAGCCATGAACTATTTTAAAGTAACCATTGGCCTCATGGTGAAATCCCTGAGCGGTTTCCTTCCTCTCCAGCAACTGAGTAAAGGCGTCAGCATGCTTTAGTTCGGCTGGCGCCTAGCCAACGAGTGTGTTCACATACTCCCTTAAAAGACCTTCGATTGAAAAACAATAAAAAAGTGGCAATAGTACTGTGTGTCCATTTTGAGACGCCATAGCCAGTATACGCTTCCTCAAAATAGTCAGAATTAATCTAAGATAACTAAAGAAATCTGTCATTAATTTTGACGTTTTTGCCAAAGAGATCTTAGTCGCGCAATTTTACATCTAACTAAGATGTTTGGTGCAGTATTTTTCAATGAAAAAATCTGCATGAAAACGAGTCATCTCTAGTTGAATGACAACAAAGACTTTGTTGAAGAATCCCTACAGTTGACCAATCACCAATTAAGGGGCGTAGACTTCGGCTCCGAACTTCTGCTTGCCTCCAGAAATGTTTTGGTGTGCCCGAACAACAGAAAAAATGTCTCACGAAGTCCAAAACGAACAAAAGCGTCACAAAATGTTGTCATAATATATGCACAAACTTTACCAAAATATTTTAGCTGGGAAGCATGCAGACGCCTTTAGGAAGGATGCCTGTATCTTTGTAGTGACTGGTTGTATTGATACACCATCCAAAGTCTAATTAATAATTTCACCATGCTCAAAGGGATATAATAATATAATAATAATATGCCATTTAGCAGACGCTTTTATCCAAAGCGACTTACAGTCATGCGTGCATACATTTTTGTGTATGGGTGGTCCCGGGGATCGAACCCACTACCTTGGCGTTACAAGCGCCGTGCTGTACCAGCTGAGCTACAGAGGACCACGTGTCTGCTTTTTTTTTTACCCATCTACCAATAGGTGCCCTTCTTTGCAAGGCATTGGAAAACCTCCCTGGTCTTTGTAGTTGAATCTGTGTTTAAAATTCACTGCTTGACTGAGCGACCTTGCAGATAGTTGTACAGTGCATTCTGAAAGGATTCAGACCCCTTGACTTTTTCCACATTGTGTTACGTTACAGCCTTATTCTAAAATGGATTAAATAAAACAATTATTTTTCCAACATCAATCTACACAGACTACCCGATAATGACAAAGCAAAAACAGGTTTTTAGAATTCTTTGCAAATGTATAAAAAATAAAAAACAGAAATACCTTATTTACATAGTTATTCAGACCCTTTGCTATGAGACTCGAAATTGAGCTCAGGTGCATCCTGTTTCCATTGATCACCCTTGAGGTGTTTCTACAAGTTGATTGGAGTCCGCCTGTGGTAAATGTAATTGATTGGACATGATTGTCATTCTTAAATGGAAGAAGTTTGGAACCACCAAGACACATCCTAGAGCTGGCCGCCCGGCCAAACTGAGCAATCGGGGGAGAAGGGCCTTGGTGAAGGAGGTGGCCAAGAACCCGATGGTCACTCAGACAGAGCGCCAGAGTTCCTCTGTGGAGATGGGAGAACCTTCCAGAAGGACAACCATCTCTGCAGCACTCCACCATTCAGGCCTTTATGGTAGAGTGGCCAGATGGAAGCCACTCCTCAGTAACAGGCACATGACAGCCCGCTTCGAGTTTGCTAAAAGGCACCTAAAAGACTAGATTCTCTGGTCTGACGAAACCAAGATTGAACTCTTTGGCTTGAATGCCAAGCATCACGTCTGGAGGAAACCTGGCTTGAATGCCAAGCATCACGTCTGGAGGAAACCTGGCACCATCCCTATGGTTAAGCATGGTGGTGGCAGCATCATGCTGTGGGGATGTTTTTCAGCGGCAAGGACTGGGAGACTGGTACAGAGAGATCCTTGATGAAAATCTGCTCCAGAGTGCTCAGGACCTCAGACTGGGGCGAAGGTTCACCTTCCAACAGGACAACGACCCTAAGCACACAGCCAAGACAACGCAGGAGTTGCTTCGGGACAAGTCCCTGTATGTCCTTGAGTGGCCCAGCCCGATCGAACATCTCTGGAGAGACCTGAAAATAGCTGTGCAGTGACGCTCCCCATCCAACCTGACAGAGCTTGAGAGGATCTGCAGAGAAGAATGGGAGAAACTCCCCAAATACAGGTGTGCCACACTTGTAGCGTCATACCCAAGAAGACTCGAGGCTGTAATCGCTGCCAAAGGTGCTTCAACAAAGTATTGCGTAAAGGGTCTGAATACTTATGTAAATGTGATATTTTCATTTTTATTTTTTATAAATGTGCATATATTTATAAAGACCTGTTTTTGCTTTGTCATTATGGGATATTGTGTGTAGATTGATAAGGGGAAAGAACAATTTAATCAATTTTAGAATAAGGCTGTTACGTAACAAAATGTGGAAAAAGTCAAGAGGTCTGAAGACTTTCTGAATGTACTGTATGTGTGGGGTACAGAGATGAGGTAGTCATTCAAAAATCATGTTAAACACAAAGTGAGTCCATGCAACTTATGTGACTTGTTAAGCACATTTCTACTCCTGAACTTATTTAGGCTTGCCATAACAAAGGGGTTGAATACTTATTGACTCAAGACATTTCAGTTTTCATTTTTTATTAATTAGTAAAAAATTCTAAAAACATAATTCCACTTTGACATTATGGGGTATTGTGTGTAGGCCAGTGACACAAAATCTAAATTGAATCCATTTTAAATTCAGGCTGTGACACAATGTGGAAAAAGTCAAGGGGTGTGAATTCTTTCTGAAGGCATGGTGGTGGTACAGTGGTACTGTATATCAATGGTATAATGTCAATTGGCCAGACTAACGTTTGCAACAGTGTGAAGTTTGGTCCTGTTGTTTTTTCATAATGAAGAAAACATGAAGAAAAAAAGTCAAACTAAAGGGTGATAAAGATAAGACCCGAAGATGTAAACAGTTTCATATTGTTCTACTGAATAATGTAGATAATAAAATAATGAATCTCATAAAGGTACAAGAATAAAAATAAGAACATTTGTTTTGATAGATCTGTTAAGATAGATTTGTTTTGTTGCTAGACTCATACATCATTGAAATATTTTTAATATAATTGGAAACGCAATAAATGTCTTGTATCTCACTGGAGTTTCCTCTACTACGTTAATAGCATTACAATTCTTTGTTCTGTTTTCCACAACAAAGAAAGAAAGAGAGATCTTGTTATACGCTGCTTTGATGTTCAGCAGAGTAGCAGCCACAGCCATGAAGAGCTAGGCTATAACAAGCTATGGTGGTGTATTAGTTAGACGCTACATCTTCAAATGTGTGTTCTTCATCTGCCTCTCTCCATTTGATCTGTCCTCCTCTCCTTTGTCTTAATTAGCACGCTCCTGTTGTTTTTTTAAAATGAATAAAACATGAAAGATAAATAAAAAAAAGTACAACTAAAGGGTAATAAAGATAAGACCCGAAGGTGTAAACAGTTTCATATTGTTCTACTGAATAATGTAGATAATAAAATAATGAATCTCATAAAGGCATTTGTTTTGATAGATCTGTTAAGATAGATTTGTTTTGTTGCTAGACTCATACATCATTGAAATATTTTTAATATAATTGGAAACACAATAAATGTGTTGTATCTCACTGGAGTTTCCTCTACTACGTTAATAGAGGGGGGAGGGGGGGATCCCTAATAAATACAAATACAAATCTTCTCCATTACTGCTTTAAAAAAGTTGGTGTGCTGTTTACCAAAGACGCTTACATTGAACTTAAGTGATATTTGCATGCTAGCCCTGTTAGCTTGGCTTTGGGGGAGGAGGTGAGGGAGTCGTGAAGAGTTGACTACAGACAGGACAGCACAATAGTCCTTGTGGTTAAAAAGGTTTGAGTGGCTTACTGGCTTTGATGTGGAGGAGGTTGTATGCTAAGTGGACTTTCATATCTGCCTAACACAAAACACCTTGTTCCCTCACATTAAGGCAAATTATTGGCCATTAGGGAGATGTCAGGACTCTGAATAATTGTCACATAAATAAGATTCTCTCTCGCTCACTCACTCTCTCAAACATATTTCTTTCTCCCACTCAGACATACATGGGTACACATACATGCCTGAACTTTGCCCAAGGATGTTGTACACCAAGCAGTGCTCAATTCATCATAAGAGCCTTTCAGCTGCCGAGCAGATAGATTAAATGTCAAATTTCACCAGAGCTAGGCAGCTCTCTCCTGCTAACAAAGCCTTTGTTTTTCCTGGCATCTGTCCTAATATACATTTTAGTAACTTAGCAGACGCTCTTATCCAGAGCAACTGCATACATTTTCGTACTGGTCCCCCATGGGAAGCAAACCCACAACCCTGGCATTGGAAGCACTATGCTCTACCAACTGAGCCACACGTGAACTTTCTGGGCTGGGTTGTGATAAACTGAGGCCTTAAATACATTTACATTTACATTTTAGTCATTTAGCAGACGCTCTTATCCAGAGCGACTTACATAAATACCTATGGCATTATATTTCCCCCTAGTCTTTGTTCTGTGCACACATTTCCAGTGAGATTGACAACCATAACATTTCCTCCATGCTGTTCTCTCACTGGTTGTGATTGGCATTGGTGGAGACATGGTCTACTGATGCTCAAACTGACCTGTGGAGCATGGCTGTGCCTGGCTCAATAGCCTGACTTGATTAAACTTGACAGAGGAAACCCTGGCATTGTTCTCTGTCAACATCTCTCTCTCTCTCTCTCTCTCTCTCTCTCTCTCTCTCTCTCTCTCTCTCTCATAGTAGTTATATTATACATACATAATATTATATAATATTTGATGCATGATATATTTTGCTAGCAGTATATGTGGTGAGATAACAGTCCCGGTGTGGCTACCTTCAATGTTTATCTCTCCCTGTCCCTGCTATGATATGTGGTAATTGTTTTGAAGAATGGCATGAAAACTCTCCTCTCGTTTCACTGGGAGGTATCTGGTGATATAGCAGCTCTAGTCTATAGTCTACCATAGATGTTTCCATCTCCCTGCCATAATATGTGCTAATTGGCTTGAAGAATGGCATCCTGCTCCCTCAAAGGGAGATATCTGCTTACACATATCAGCTGTGTAACAAAACACTGAAATGAAGGTGTACGGCTAGTTGGGTGGTCCAATAGTAACAACTGTGATGAATGCTGTATTGCTGTAAGTGCCATATCTGTGTGAAATGGACACCTCAGCCTGCGTCTTCAGAATCCCAGGGTGTTCTTGTGATATCCAGGGAATTGTTGCTTCATCCATGAGCAGGGGGAAAATCACAGCTGTTTTCTCTGGTCTGTTTATTAGGGGGCTCATATGTAATGTTGGGGCTGGATGGATAGATTTCCCCTCTTAGTCATCCCCCTGTCCCTCTCCCCTCACACTCTCTCCTCTGTCACCAGATAGTTCTGTCAAATTAGATTATGTCCATCCCCTACTCTAAAAGCATACAACTGGTCTCACTGGCATGGTCCATGGAGACAGCCTGGACTGGACAGCTCAGGGCAGGCAGCTGATTGCATGGAAGATGGGGTATCAGATGGGGTGTCTGGGTAACCTACGACACATGGAGGAAAGTTTATTCCATAATGTATTGTAGATACTGCTGTTACATAACCATATTGAATTCATGTCAATTACAGGGATGCCTGTCACACTAATACAGATACAGTATACTGTATGGCATTACTAGCAAGGTGTTCGGCTACTATTGGTGTAATATACAGTGAGGTAAAAAAGTATTTGATCCCCTGCTGATTTTGGACGTTTGCACACTGACAAAGAAATGATCAGTCTATAATTTTAATGGTAGGTTTATTTGAACAGTGAGAGACAGAATAACAACAACAAAATCCAGAAAAACGCATGTCAAAAATGTTATAAATTGATTTGCATTTTAATGAGGGAAATAAGTATTTGACCTCCTCTCCATCAGAAAGGTTTCTGGCTCCCAGGTGTCTTTTATACAGGTAACGAGCTGAGATTAGGAGCACACTCTTAAAGGGAGTGCTCCTAATCTCAGCTTGTTACCTGTACAAAAGACACCTGTCCACAGAAGCAATCAATCAATCAGATTCCAAACTCTCCACCATGGCCAAGACCAAAGAGCTCTCCAAGGATGTCAGGGACAAGATTGTAGACCTACACAAGGCTGGAATGGGCTACAAGACCATCGCCAAGCAGCTTGGTGAGAAGGTGACAACAGTTGGTGCGATTATTCGCAAATGGAAGAAACACAAAATAACTGTCAATCTCCCTCGGCCTGGGGCTCCATGCAAGATCTCACCTCGTGGAGTTGCAATGATCATGAGAACGGTGAGGAATCAGCCCAGAACTACACGGGAGGATCTTGTCAATGATCTCAAGGCAGCTGGGACCATAGGCACCAAGAAAACAATTGGCAACACACTACGCCGTGAAGGACTGAAATCCTGCAGCGCCCGCAAGGTCCCCCTGCTCAAGAAAGCACATATACAGGGCCGTCTGATGTTTGCCAATGAACATCTGAATGATTCAGAGGAGAACTGATTGAAAGTGTTGTGGTCAGATGAGAACAAAATTGAGCTCTTTGGCATCAACTCAACTCGCCGTGTTTGGAGGAGGAGGAATGCTGCCTATGACCCCAAGAACACCATCCCCATCCGTCAAACATGGAGATGGAAACATTATGCTTTGGGGGTGTTTTTCTGCTAAGGGGACAGGACAACTTCACCGCATCAAAGGGACGATGGATGGGGCCATGTACCGTCAAATCTTAGGTGGGAACCTCCTTCCCTCAGCCAGGGCATTGAAAATGGGTCGTGGATGGGTATTCCAGCATGACAATGACCCAAAACACACGGCCAAGGCAACAAAGGAGTGGCTCAAGAAGAAGCACATTAAGGTACTGGAGTGGCCTAGCCAGTCTCCAGACCTTAATCCCATAGAAAATCTGTGGAGGGAGCTGAAGGTTCGAGTTGCCAAATGTCAGCCTCGAAACCTTAATGACTTGGAGAAGATCTGCAAAGAGGAGTGGAACAAAATCCCTCCTGAGATGTGTGCAAACCTGGTGGCCAACTACAAGAAACGTCTGACCTCTGTGATTGCCAACAAGGGTTATGCCACCAAGTACTAAGACATGTTTTGCAGAGGGGTCAAATACTTATTTCCCTCATTAAAATGCAAAATAATTTATACAATTTTTGACCTACCATTAAAATTATAGACTGATCATGTCTTTGTCAGTGGGCAAACGTACAAAATCAGCAGGGGATCAAATAGTTTTTTCCCTCACTGTATTCTCCTCAATTAGGTTGGAAAAATAGGATGATCGAGCAGCAGTGAGGGCTCTTCGATATTGCTCTGTATTTTCTTTCCAAGCTAGTAGGAAGACTTCCAGTTTGGTGGAGCGCCATTTCCATTCCAATTTTCTGGAAGCTTGCTTCAGGGCTCGGGTATTTTCTGTATACGAGGGAGCTAGTTTCTTGTGACAAATGTTTTTTTGTTTTTAGGGGTGCGACTGCATCTAGGGTATTATGCAAGGTTAAATATAGATCCTTAGTTAGGTTATTAACTGATTTTTGTACTCCGTCGTCCTTGAGTAGGTGGAGGGAGTCTGGAATGGCATCTAGGAATCTTTGGCTTGTCCGAGAATTTATAGCACAGCTTTTGATGATCCTTGGTTGGGGTCTGAGCAGATTATTTGTTGCGATTGCAAGCGTAATAAGATGGTGGTCCCATAGGCCAGGATTATGAGGAAAAACATTTAGATCCACAATATTTATTCCACGGAACAAAACTAGATCCAGGGTATGACTGTGGCAATGAGTAGGTATGGAGACCCACTGAGTCGATGATGGCTCTGAAAGCCTTTTGGAGTGGGTTTGTGGACTTTTCAATGTGAATATTAAAGTCACCAAAATTTAGAATATTATCTGCCATGACTACAAGGTACGATAGGAATTCAGGGAACTCTGTATACGGCCCAGGAGGCCTGTAAACAGTAGCTATAAAACGTGATTGAGTAGGCTGCATAGATTTCATGACTAGAAGCTCAAAAGACAAGAAACGCAGTCATTTTTGGGGGGGTAAATAGAAATTTGCTATCGTAAATGTTAGCAACAGCTCTGCCTTTGCGGGATTTGCTGGGGATAGGGTCACTAGTGTAACCAGGAGGAGAGGCCTCATTTAACACAGTAAATTCAGTGATTAGTTCATTGACCATGACTGCCTTGGAAGTGAGGGATCTAACATTAAGTAGCCCTATTTTGAGATGTGAGATATCACAATCTCTTTCAATAATGACAAGAATGGAGGAGGTCTTTATTCCAGTGAGATTGCTAAGGTGAACACCCCCCCCCCAAAAAAAAAGAATAAATAAAAAAAAATAACAAAAAGGCGAACACCGCCATGTTTAGTTTTGCTTAAACTAGATCGAGGCACAGACACGTTCTCAATGGGGATAGCTGAACTGACTACACTGACTGTGCTAGTGGCAGACTCCACTCCTAGGGAAGTGGTCCAATGGTTGTCTTTGTCACTACAAAGCCACTAATATCGTGCATTTGATGCTCATTAGGGATAACCATTTACTGGTACTGTAGACTCAGGAAATCCAACAGAAGACAGCCTCTTCCAACAATGAGTGTGTTAACGCTACTGTACTGTAATGTCCTCCGTCCCATCCTGTGTTGATGGACAGTGTGTTATTAACTCTTTCACCTCACTGTAACGTTTGTGCTGCGCAGCTGCTGGATGTGACAAGCATCAGTTTGGATGAGACCCTCTTCCTCCCTCAAACCAATAGACAGACATCCGTTGAGCTGGTGCCAGACTCGAGAGAGTGTGTGTGTGTGTTTGAGAGAGTATGTGGACGTTTTCACAGGTGGATCGCAGGTCATTATGGAAACCACTGATTCAGAGTCGGATGCAGATTCAAGTGATTTGGAATAAACTTCTTCAGGTTACAGTGAAGGGGATTTGATGATAAAGTAGACAGCTGTATGATTGTTACTATGATCTCTTATTCTTTGTTTCTGTGTTAGGAAGGATTGTGTGATGGCAAAGTTAATTAGATCAGAATGTGACATCACAATATATCATTTATTGGATGTATTGTTTTGTATTGTTTTGTGAATGGTATGTATTTTTGTTCGTTTTTATAAACTGCATTCACTTGACGCAAAATTTCATTTGAATTTAACATGAGATATTACTTTTTGTGGTCGTTTGTAGTTCAGTTGGTAGAGCATGGCACTTGTAACACCAGGATAGTGGGTTTGATTCCCAGGTCACTCATATACAGTGGGGGAAAAAAGTATTTAGTCAGCCACCAATTGTGCAAGTTCTCCCACTTAAAAAGATGAGAGAGGCCTGTAATTTTCATCATAGGTACACGTCAACTATGACAGACAAAATGAGAAAAAAAAATCCAGAAAATCACATTGTAGAATTTTTAACGAATTTATTTGCAAATTATGGTGGAAAATAAGTATTTGGTCAATAACAAAAGTTTCTCAATACTTTATTATATACCCTTTGTTGGCAATGACACAGGTCAAACGTTTTCTGTAAGTCTTCACAAGGTTTTCACACACTGTTGCTGGTATTTTGGCCCATTCCTCCATGCAGATCTCCTCTAGAGCAGTGATGTTTTGGGGCTGTCGCTGGGCAACACAGACTTTCAACTCGCTCCAAAGATTTTCTATGGGGTTGAGATCTGGAGACTGGCTAGGCCACTCCAGGACCTTGAAATGCTTCTTACGAAGCCACTCCTTCGTTGCCCGGGCGGTGTGTTTGGGATCATTGTCATGCTGAAAGACCCAGCCACGTTTCATCTTCAATGCCCTTGCTGATGGAAGGAGGTTTTCACTCTAAATCTCACGATACATGGCCCCATTCATTCTTTCCTTTACACGGATCAGTCGTCCTGGTCCCTTTGCAGAAAAACAGCCCCAAAGCATGATGTTTCCACCCCCATGCTTCACAGTAGGTATGGTGTTCTTTGGATGCAACTCAGCATTCTTTGTCCTCCAAAGACGACGAGTTGAGTTTTTACCAAAAAGTTCTATTTTGGTTTCATCTGACCATATGACATTCTCCCAATCCTCTTCTGGATCATCCAAATGCACTCTAGCAAACTTCAGACGGGCCTGGACATGTACTGGCTTAAACAGGGGGACACGTCTGGCACTGCAGGATTTGAGTCCCTGGCGGCGTAGTGTGTTACTGATGGTAGGCTTTGTTACTTTTGTCCCAGCTCTCTGCAGGTCATTCACTAGGTCCCCCCGTGTGGTTCTGGGATTTTTGCTCACCGTGCTTGTGATCATTTTGACCCCACGGGGTGAGATCTTGCGTGGAGCCCCAGATCGAGGGAGATTATCAGTGGTCTTGTATGTCTTCCATTTCCTAATAATTGCTCCCACAGTTGATTTCTTCAAACCAAGCTGCTTACCTATTGCAGATTCAGTCTTCCCAGCCTGGTGCAGGTCTACAATTTTGTTTCTGGTGTCCTTTGACAGCTCTTTGGTCTTGGCCATAGTGGAGTTTGGAGTGTGACTGTTTGAGGTTGTGGACAGGTGTCTTTTATACTGATAACAAGTTCAAACAGGTGCCATTAATACAGGTAACGAGTGGAGGACAGAGGAGCCTCTTAAAGAAGAAGTTACAGGTCTGTGAGAGCCAGAGATCTTGCTTGTTTGTAGGTGACCAAATACTTATTTTCCACCATAATTTGCAAATACATTCATAAAAAATCCTACAATGTGATTTTCTGGAGAAAAAAACATCTCAATTTGTCTGTCATAGTTGACGTGTACCTATGATGAAAATTACAGGCCTCTCTCATCTTTTTAAGTGGGAGAACTTGCACAATTGGTGGCTGACTAAATACTTTTTTTCCCCACTGTATGTAATATGCATGCATGCACGACTGTAGGTTGCTTTGGATAAAGGCGTCTGCTAAATGGTGTATATATTAAACTTATATTAGTGTCGTACGGATGTGTTTGACAGATTTGTTTTCATTTTGTGTCCCCACAGAGAGGACATCAGGACGGCTAATGTCATTGCTGCTGAAGCCGTCACCTGCCTGGTCATTGACAGAGAGTGAGTAGTAGCCTGTGTCATCTGAAGGTTTACTTTTAAATGTTTGCAGTTTGTTGTAAGTTGTTTAACCCTTTACTGCCATGAAAAACCAATGTACTGCAGAGCATAAACCACATCATAATGATAATGAATAATGCTGAACAGTAGCATGACTATTATAGGATTTGTATGTTTTAACAATATTGTTATATTGATCCATATAATTGATAATAGATAATTCATCACTGATCAATATTATGCAATTTATTCATAATCCGAACAAATATCTTCTCCACATTTCAAAAGTTTTTACAACTACACTACCAGTCAAATGTTTGGACACACCTACTCATTCAAGGTTTTTTTTATTTATTTTTTATTATAGAATAATAGTGAAGACATCAAAACTATGAAATAACACATGTGGAATCATGTAGTAACCCAAAAAGTGTTCAACAAATCAAAATACATGTTATATTTAAGATTCTTCAAAGTAGCCACCTTTGGCTTGATGACAGCTTTGCACACTCTTGGCATTTTCTCAACCAGCTTCATGAGGTAGTCACCTGGAATGCATTTCAATTAACAGGTGTGTCTTCTTAAAAGTTAATTTGTGGAATTTCTTCCCTTCTTAATGCGTTTGAGCCAATCAATTGTGTTGTGACAAGGTAGCGTGGGTATACAGAAGATAGCCCTATATGGTAAAAGACCAAGTCCATATTATGGCAAGAACAGCTCAAATAAGCAAAGAGAAATGACAGTCCATCATTACTTTAAGACATGAAGGTCAGTCAATACGGAAAATGTCAAGAATTTTGCTTCACAGAGTTCAAGTAACAGACACATCTCAACATGAACTGTTCAGAGGGGACTGTGTGAATCAGGCCTTCATGGTCGAATTGCTGCAAAGAAACCACTACTAAAGGACACCAATAAGAAGAAGAGACCTGCTTGGGCCAAGAAACACGAGCAATGGACATTAGACCGGTGGAAATGTGTCCTTCGGTCTGGAGTCGAAATTTGAGATTTTTGGTTCCAACCGCTGTGTCTTTGTGAGACGCGGTGTGTGTGAACGGATGATCTCCGCATGTGTAGTTCCCACCGAAAAGCATGGTGTGGGGGTGCTTTGCTGGTGACACTGTCTGTGATTTATTTAGAATTCATGGAACAGTTAACCAGCATGGCTACCACAGCATTCTGTAGCGATACACTATCCCATCTGGTTTGGGCTTAGTGGGACTATCATTTGTTTTTCAACAGGACAATGACCCAACACACCTCCAGGCTGTGTAAGGGCTATTTTACCATTTACATTACATTTTACATTTTAGTCATTTAGCAGACGCTCTTATCCAGAGCGACTTACAGTTAGTGCATACATTATTTTATCGAACCCACAACCCTGGCGTTGCAAACGCCATGCTCTACCAACTGAGCTACATCCCCTGCCGGCCAAATCCCTCCCCTACCCTGGACGACACTGGGCCAATTGTGCGCGCCGCCCCATGGGTCTCCCGGTCGCGGTCGGCTACGACAGAGCCTGGATACGAACCAGGATCTCTAGTGGCACAGCTAGCACTGCGATGCAGTGCCTTAGACCACTGCGCCACTCGGGAGACACATGGCGATACAGACTATTATTGGGAAATAGGTTTATCTAAACTAAATATGAAGTGCACTTATTTTACTGAAAGGCAGTAGCAAACTAAATCATCTTCAAACCGGTGTGGTAGTTACGCCAAATCTGATTCTACCAAAGGCTTGAGTAAACTGTGTAGTCTACACACTGCCAACTCATTGGGGATTTTACCCGGGGATAGCCTAGGCAAAGACATGATGGATATGACTCCTGGGAGAGAGACATCACCTCCATAGTTCAACACAGTGACCTCACGTGCCTTCCCTACTAGAAAGAGACCCATGAATTAGGTTAATGTGAGAATGAGATGTAGTCCAGATTTGGCTCCCGTTGCAGATTGTGTGAACAAGGAATCCCATGATTATTTGGACAGATGTTTACACAGCCACCATGCAGTGGGAAACTAATATTTAAGGCCAAATAGGCCTAGACATATGGGTATATAGCTGGTTAGAGAACTACAATCCACAATAGCCTAACGTGACCTGCAACAAGACTGTTGGTAGAATGTTGACCAAACAGTTATGAAAGCCACGCCAATGAATGCCCCCTGTTCTGATGGGGTTCATGCAGTATCCAGTTTTATACTGTAACTAGCTAGCTACTTTGATATGATTTACTTGCAATAAGTAGCTAGTTACTCTTTCCAAATGAACTTACAGCAGCAAATGTGTCTTGTCTGTGGAGGCACCTTGTAATGTTTAAATGTAACATATGCAGTCAACATTATTGTTAGCCAGTTTAGTTAGCAGACTTGGCTAGCTATAAGGGTCTCTCTCTGGTTAGCTAAGATAGTTAGCTAAATCACAACAAGAACAGCAAGAAAATCTCTGCCAAGGCTAAACAGGTGTGGAATACTAGAAACAGCTAAAAAGTGTAATCACCGCTAACTTAACTAAATGTTACAAACCAACAAACGGTGGAAATAAAAAATGACTAGTTCCCTAACTAGCTAACAAAGCTAGCTAGTTAGCAATCATCGGATAGCCAACTAGCTAGTTACAGTAGATTCAACACAGGTAGCTATGGAAAACACTTCCAGTGTTATTTAGTCATCCTGCTAACGTTAGCTAGCTAGCTCCTCCTGATGATGAGCAATCAAATCCCCTTCACTGGGCCCCCAACTAATGAGCACAAGAGGCCATTGAAGAAGAAAGAGCACCATATCTGGACACCAGATCCCCATATCTAGAAACCATATCCCGCAACTTTCCACGTAACGAAAAAAAAAAAGCTAAAAGATCAAAAACTCACCTCGTATTAGCAAACAAAAACTACACAACAACAGAGTCCGTAGCACGGCGCCCATCTTTCTCCTTTTTTCGTCGCCCGCCTGCCGCTCCTCTTCAGCGCAGGGTTCGCATTGCCGTTGTCTTCCTTTACCGACTTGTTAAAGGTTGTAACAATATTGTGTTGTTTGTGGCTACAATGGAAGCGCCATTACTCTCAGCTCCATTCTACTACGCTGCTTCAGGCTCGGCGGCGCTGCGTAGTAGAAGAAGAAGGAGAGTGATGGAGTGCTGCATCAGATGACCTGGCCTCCACAATCCCCGACCTCAACCCAATTGAGATGGTTTGGGATGAGTCGGACAGCAGAGTGAAGGAAAAGCAGCCAACAAGTGGTCAGCATATGTGGGAACTCCTTCAAGACTGTTGGAAAAGCAGTCCAGGTGAAGCTGGTTGAGAGAATGCCAAGAGTCTGCAAATAAAGAAAAACCCTTGAATGAGTAGGTGTGTCCAAACTTTTGTATATCATAACATTACACCATACAAAGGGCATAGAGAAGGGTTCCTGTTTTGAATGACACGTAGCATGGTAAAACAGTGGGACTGGGAATGGAGCGCTGTGCACAGCATGGAAGACAGCCTGTACTCTCCTACTCCCCATCAGCGCTGTGTGGGTCTGGGTCTCTGTGTGTCTCTGTCAGAGCCAGAGGCAGGGCTAAAAAAAGGCAATCCCAGCGCAGCACACAAACGCTGGAGGCAAGAGAGGAACATTTGTTATTCGCTCTGCAGGAAATCCACCATTAATTTGATCACGTTGGCCGCCTGAAAGCTTTATGGCAGAGTGTATTAAAGAGGGCTTGTTTTGGCTGCCACGCTGCGCTCCCTCCGCCGTCATGCCGTTGTCGTGCACATAATGATGTGATCACTGTGGTGTATTGGGATTCTGGAAGTTTGTCTGAAATTGCACCCAATTCCCTATATAGTGCACTACTTTTGACCAGGGCCAATAGGGTAGTGCACTGTATAGAGAATAGGGTGCCATTTTGGATGCAGACCTGGTACCAAACATACGCTCGGACAGGGTGGTCAGGGAGAGTCAACTGAGTTGATTCAGTCT